>NW_024718828.1:482500-739528 GCF_018991925.1 Homarus americanus
CATCCTTACCTCCACAGATCCCATTAACACCCATTTTCATCCTCCTTAACCATATTAAACCCATTCTTCCCTAACCTACACCCCACATTATGGCTTTCACCCCACCTCACCCTACCCCCATTATTCCCACACATACCCCCTTAACCACCCCATTCGACACCCCCATTTTGACATCCCTCACCTTCCCATAATTCATCGCACCTCAACGTATAGCGGGAGGTTCTTGCGACACACTAAAACGAAGAGTTAGAATTCGTCGAACGCGGAGCCTTGAAGATTGACCTATAAATAGAGTTGGTGCCTCCATCCACCACCAGAGGGAGTTTCCTTGTACCAATATATCTCACTTTTCAGTTTCCACTTATCGAGTTGAGGAAGAAAATGCAGAATGCAGTGAGGGAGGGAGGAAGGGAGGGGGAGAGGAGAGGGAGTTGGAAGTGGAGAAGTTGTTTATGTGTGAGAGTGTTGGTTGGAGGTGAGAGGGGGAGTGTTGGAGGTAAGAGGGGTGTTTGGAGGTGAGAGGGGTAGTTCAAGTGAGAGGGATGATTGGAGATGAGAGGTGAATAAATAATGTGTAAAAAATCAATTAATTCATATATGTACAATTCTAGCAAAATAATGTTTTCTTTCATTTTATTTCAGTTCAATTCATTTAAGGTAAATTTAGTTTAGTTAAAGTGTGTGATTGCACAGGGGGGAGGGAGGGAGGGAGGAAGAGGGTGATAAGGTTTAATTGTGTGTGATGGAGTTATTTACAGTGTGTCAGGTCAGGTCATGTCAAGTCAGGTCATTTCAAGTGTTAATCTATGACATAGATAATCCGCTTTTAATCCTCACACAAGAATGACGATGAAAGTCCCATTACATATAAATATTAGTACAGAGACTTGTGGGAAAATATGCGGCCATAACGCGTGTGTGTGTAACCGAGCGGATTTAGGGAGATTTTGAGTGGATTTCTATTGTTATCTAGCTCAGCCACCATTGTTTATGATAGTGTTACCTCTGGGGACAACACGGTATTGTTTACACCTGTGCTGTTGATGCTACTGTGTTTTGTTCTGGGTTTAGTTTTGAAATGTACTGCTTGATCTTATTTGTGGCACAGGGCATCAAGCGTCAAGTAAGCAAGAGAATGAGCACACACACACACACACACACACACACACACACGCAGCTCTTTATTACAGTACATTAATTATAAATGTGCCAGTCACTCCTTATAACACCTGGCGTGACCTGAAGCTTGACGTATACTGATTAATTATTAAGCTTTTCATAAATTACGGAATGTAATTATATATTACTGAAGTAACATGATAAATTACGCGTTGTAACAGCACTAAATTAGTTAAAAAAACAGTGAAAAATATTCATGTATAACTCATAGTAATGTTAAATACTACACGCTTCATTCTTGTACTTCTATGTATGATTGTATGACTTTTGTAAACTTTAAATTAATTATCATGAAAGGGTAAGGTCCACAAGAGCACTGTTAGTTAGTTAGGACCGCTATTCCTCTTCACGCTGGGAACATAACAAGGTGCCGGCCAGTTGAGGTAAATAAGTGCTTTTGTCATTTTTTTCCCCGAGCAAGTCTCTATTGGTGGTTTTACCCTCCCACTCACTCTCCTCTCACTTTTCCCATTTACTCCTCCCACATTTTCTCTTACGCACTCTTCTACGTCGCTTCCCACGCAACCTCCTCCTTTTCTCCCTTCCACTCCCTCCCACACACTCGCTTCTGCATCCCTCCCAAAGCACTTTTAACACTCCCTCCCACATATCGTCATACGCCAACTCCAAAAATCGCCCCCCCCCTCTCCCATGAACCTATACTCCCCCCCTACCCTCTCTCCCTCTCTCCACACTCTTTCCCATCTCTCTAAACTCTTTCCCATTTTCCGTTTCTACAGCCATCCCTCCCACACACACCTATTCTCTCTCTCTCTCTCTCTCTCTCTCTCTCTCTCTCTCTCTCTCTTTCTGCAACTCTTCCCCTTCCCCACACACAAGTAAGCCTTCCATAACTTAAGACACATGTGCATTTACATATATTCATGTTAAGTATGTTCTGTACCATTACTTCCTGTAGGATTACTTGTAGAAGAATCCATCCACACCTCACTACGTCACAATCGTCAGTGTTATTGTATGTCAGAGCCAATCACAGACTTCCTTCCTTCAGTGAGTTGGAAGAGGGGCCTTGGTATGCCTCGCTGGTGGTGGTGTGTGTGCTATCGGGACCAGGTGTGTTACAGTGACTTATTATGACTATGCCTACTATTTTCCACTAGTATGATGTTAGCTAGTGGGGGAACATCTCACCCCAAAACTATTGGTCTGGTTTTAGATTCAACATTCCGAAAGGTTTTAATATCAGGCGTAGAAGTAATGGTCTAATTTTAGTTGGTAAGCATCGTGAAAGTGTGGAGTTCCTTTCCCCCCTCTGTGCCTTTTGTCACCTCTAATGGCTTGGTGGTATTTCTATGCGTCTGTACCTTTAGCGGCATCTGAAGCATTATTTTCACCGTGTTGTTGTTATTTTCACCCTTACGTTAACACCAATAGCTTCCTGTCGTTATCTCCACAGCTGATGGTCCGGTTACCATCATTATCCGAAGTGTAAATTCATCTCAGTGGTTCCTCAGTTTTGATTAGCGTATTGACTATCCCGTATGCATGGTTAGCTTATTGACTATCCCGTATGCATGGTTTCTATGTCCTTCCGAATTTGATAGTGTAGGTTAGTTTGTGTGTTCTCTGTTAATGTTCTTCAGGGTAGATAAAGTTCTTTGTTGTTATTAGAGGTGTTTGTATTTTATTATTGTTCTTTATTTGTTATTTAATGGTGTTAGTGTGTAAGTCATCATTATCATCATCACACTACTCATCATCATCATCATCATCATCACAATACTCATCATCATCATCATCATCATCATCACAATACTCATCATCATCATCATCATCATCATCATCATCCCGTGTCTGTGAGTACCTCCAAATTTACATATCCACACTCTAAAGGTATATTATATTAGCCTTATAATCTTTCATATAATATCGTAGTAGTTATTTACATGATTCTCTCGCCTCTTATAAGTCAATTTCTTTGTTGTAAGTGCGTGTGATGTTCCGAGGTACAGAGGTGTAAGTAACATTATTGTTTTCATTATGTAATTATCTTCATTTTTGCCTTATTGTTTTTTTTACCTAATTTCTTCCTCCTTGTCATTTACTGTTGATTGTATTTCCTCCCCGAATTTTTATTTTATTTTTGTTTTATTTTTTGTTCTTATTCCTGATTGTTTTTTATTTTTTGTTTTTATTCCTGATTCTGGTTTAATATTTTCTCTTTTATCTATTTTTCTTCAATATTTTATTTTTTCTCCTATTGTGTTTTATTTTTATTTCTTTTAATTATTTTTCTTCTTTTTTCAGATATTTTTTCTCACTCTTCCTATACGTTATTTTCTCCCCTAACAGCTTTATGGGTTATTTTATTTTCACTTCCATTTACTTCCTTCTTCTTTCACATTCTTGGGCATCTCACTTCATTCACGGCGTTTGACTACCAGCCTCCATAGCCCCGGGAATCCCACTTTAGGCTCGTGCGACACATTCCGCGGTGGCATTCCTCGCCCGTGTCACCACCTCGGGACGCCTCTCACACACACACACACACACACACACATACACACACAACACACACACTCATTCCGCTGACACACCAGTACACGCCACAGTCACACACCCAGTTATCAGTATATGACAGTCGCATGCCCAGTCATTAATTTATACCAGTCACACCGATACTGACTAGGTATGCCGTCGTGTTAGGAATATACATACATACATACATACATACATACATACATACATACATCTTCGCTCACTCATATAATCTTGTACTCGTTTTACATTTGACACAAACCTTCTTTTTGTAAAGTATCACTTTTTTTCCTGAAATGATGACAATTGTATATCTTGTGTAAAATATCCAAAACAAACATTATCGCACTTCATCCTGTCATTAATAAGCCTCATATCCTAATTTGCATATTAAGAGGTTACGAATCAAAGTTCATTTTGGTCGTGATAATAATAATACGTGATTAAGCTTATGTTAAAAAAAATTCCAAGCTTTTCTTGTTATTTCTGGACAAGGATTTTTTTTGCTAATATATCTGTTTTTGTTACGGTTGAAGATTTTTTTATATATATATATAGAACGTTACTCCATTTATAAGGCAGTTGTACACAGTATTTATTCACTGTTTACAAACATCTCACCACTCGTTGATGAACAATGCAATTGTTGATTTATGTTGCAATTCCTTTGTGTTTTTGCTTATATTTACTTTTTTTTTTACCCTGATTCCTGTAAGATTTTTTTTTAGTTTTTCCATGTGGAGTATATTTCCGTGTTTATTTTTTTATATATTATAAAAATGTGTTATTTTAAGCAGATTTTTTTCTCGTAAGTATCGTAATGTTTCTTGGTTGTCTGTATTCAGTTATTCTTTTGATTGTAATTTTTAACATAACTGATTTTTTTTTAAGTATCTTTGTAATATAATTTTTGTGTGTGTTTTGTGTTGTGTATCTCTCCTCCTCCTCCTCCTCCTCTTCTCCATCTCAACCATTTCTTCTTCCTTCTCCTAAATACCAGTCTCTCCTTCACCATGTCCTCCTCCTCCTCTATCACTTCCTTTTCCTCCATCTCTTCTTCCTCCTCCTCCATCTCTTCCTTTTCTTCCTCTGTCATCTCTTTCTCCTCCCCCCAGTCACTTCACCTCTATTGTTTTGACAAATTTCTCGCCATTTTCTTCCTCATGAGAGCAGTTCCTGGTGTCTCTGTTTGTCTTACTTCAGCTGCTCTCTCTCTCTCTCTCTCTCTCTCTCTCTCTCTCTCTCTCTCTCTCTCTCTCTCTCTCTCTCTCTCTCTCTCTCTCTCTCTCTCTCTCTCTCTCTCTCTCTCTCTCTCTTTAGTCCTCTGTGTGTGTGTGTGTGTGTGTGTGTGTGTGTGTGTGGTGTGTGTGTGCTGCAACATTTGTAGTAAAGAGTTGATCTCGAATTTTATCACCTGGGGAGTCTTATATGACAGTGGATTAGCTTGTTGAATGGTTGTTGCTGATTTTGCCTTTTGTGTTTGTGTAAAGAGTAGGATTTTTTTTATGACAGGAGGTAAGTGGGAGTGGATTTTAGCTCGTGTTATGCTTCTGTTTACACATATTATTATTTTTATTATTATTATTATTTAAACAATCTATGCATTATTAATATACAGTAAGAGCTGATAGACATATATTAAATTTAGAGTGTTCTGATAGTCAACGAGAAAGTTCATTTGAGTAATTCTGCTATTACTTACGCCAGCAGCTCTATATATGCATGTTTTTTCACTCACTCACTCACTCACTCACTCACAGAGAAAATAAAATACTCTAAATAAATCGCCTTTGGTTTCATAACATATATCAGGATGTTAAGAGAATTGGGGTATTAATGATTCAATATTTTCTCCATAAAAGATGAATTAAAAGTTAACGAGGGATAAACATTAACTTGTACACAGTCACTCATTACCAAGTTGTGTTAGAGAGTTCACGAGGGAAGCGAAGTGAAAACCCGGGTACTCATGGGTGTCTCTTATATAACACGAGAACTGATGAGTAATAACATGAAATATATTATGAAAAATGATTGAGAAATACAGACACGTGAGAAATACAGACACGTGAGAAATACAGACACGTGAGAAATACAGACAAATTTATGAGAAATACGGACTAAAAATATGAGAAATACAGACACGTGTAGATTGTCCTTGTACGTAACCCATCTCTTAAGTCCTTGTTTGTCACTAAATAATATAAGTCTTTTAATTCCTCGTATATTTTGTCTTTATATTTTCTTTGCCTTTTTATTTATTTTTTTTATTTTTTTTTATCCTGTTGTGGGTCAGAGGCCTCTACCGACCACTGGCTTTTATTACCCACCGATAAACTTCACAACCAAGAGCTATTCGTTCTAACAACAGACACAATTTTTTTTTGTGTCTCTCTCTCTGTCTTCCTTTCTCTGTGTGTGTCTGTTTCTCTGTCTTTATCTGTCTGGGTCTGTTTATCTGTCTGCGTGTTTCTCTGTCTGTGTCTTTCTTTTTGTCTGTTTCTGTCTGTCTGTCTCTCTGTGTTTCTGTCTGTCTCGTCGTAGAGCTAGACGGCCCCAGAGAGGAAACAACAACCACCACCAAAAAGTATTGAAGTTGGTGGCTGTTCCTCTCGCTAAGTACATTTAGGTGTTTGTTTTTTCTCTCGATAGCGTAAGTTTAGGACCTAAAACCGAGTAAGACTTTCAAAGGGAAGAAAGTTTGGGTCTGTGTTCGTGTGATTTGTGGCTTATAGATGCGAGAGTTTCTTGATGTGGGGAAGTTGATAGAGTGAGAGAAATGTTACCTCAGAGGGAGAGAAAAATGTGTTTGTGGTCTCTTGTGTTTTTTTAATGTTACTTGACATTTTTTTTATATCATTCATCGTCATTGGCCAAACAAAAACATTTACCATAATCTTTTGCCTTGGTGTCGAATCCTCCAGTAAATATATAGTAAAATCCATTCTTGTATTAGCGTTTATAACAGTAAGTATGGGAGTCCAACTGTGGCGTTTGTGTTGTGAAAGTCGAATCCTATTTTTTCTGTTGTGATTCTTGTTGGTATTCCTAATCGTCGTGTTTATAATGATAGCGTCATGTACAGTCAATCATTGAATTACACCGTACACTAAAAAAAATCGTTCAGGAATCTGTTGTATGATTTGAAGTCTCTCAGCTGATCACAGAACCGAGTAATTGAAATCTTAAATTGTTGATCTCCAATAAACCAGCAACCTCAACCCTAAATCTGTACACCGAGAGATTTGACCTTCGGCACAGAGACGGTGTATCCAACATGAATCTGCACCTTCTTAACATCAATATCTACAACCTTAGAGTGGCAGCCTTAAAATACTTGAAATGTCATATTGTTCGTCTTCAGGAAGCCAAGAGTCTAGATTCTAGACTGTACTGAAGGAATATTATCGTCAAAGGCTCTTGAACTTAAAGAAGATTCTCAACAAAACAGATTCTATGTAATTCAAATATAAAGTCTTTGGTCTCCACAAAGTCAACTACATTACCTCTGGGACAAGATATTACACAACACGGAGATGATGAGTAGGTGGATGTTCATCCTACCAGAACACTACCACCCCAGAACGCCGTCCACTCCTTAAGACGGATGGGTGCACCAGAGAACCATTTTCGTGTTGAGTACCACAGCTCTTTACAAGTCACAGCCTCAACCTCCAACTCGTGAAGCACCTTACCCGGAGCCCATCAACGCCCCCTGGACCTCCACTACGGAAAAATTATAAACAAAATAAATATGATAACCTTCCCATTCAGCGAGGCGGGGAAGTGGCTCGGTTATGGAGGTAGAAACTGCTCCAACTGCGAGAGAGTAATCTTGCTGGAGTGGGAAATTTCCAAGAATTGATGAGAACATGGATATAAAAGGAGAATAAACTAGAGAAACGGAGCCATCTCTCTCGCTCTGGCCTCGGGGTTCTCGACTACGACCTTCTTCCCGGAGTGTCCTAAGACCTGAAGTCGTCTGCTCAGGTGCTTTCACGCCACGACTTAAGGTCACCATTTGCCAGGTATAAAGAGAGTCGATGATTTCATGACATATAATGCTGAGGATATCACAGCCTTAGAGCGAGGGCCAGAAGTGGAAATTTTTAGGACACTTGGGGAGTAATGTACAGCTCTTAACTATACACACTTTATCGGCCGCGCTGTATTGAACCAAGTTTATGTGTGATATACAAATATACATTCAAGAAAACTCTCCGACATTACCAACACGAGGTGGAGAGATTTCTGTTATATTATGTGACACCGAAGTGGCAGTCGTTCACACCATGAAACAACGTGTAATAAAGTGACGGGTTTATGCCTTTAGTTGTAAAACTGTCTAATAAGAGCGTCTTGTGAATTACAATATATTCCTTAGCATGCAGGTGTGTGTGTGTGTGTGTGTGTGTGTGTGTGTGTGTGTGTATATCTGTGTGTGTGTGTGTGTATATGTGTGTGTGTGTATATATATGTGTGTGTGTGTGTGCATGTGTGTGTGTGTGTATATATATGTGTGTGTGTGTGTGTGTGTGTGTGATGGACTCGTAATTTTATAGTATCTTGTGAAGATTAGATGCCCCAATTTAATTCACCTGATTATTAAACACCCTAACGCTACCTGGGAAGGTTGGGTTAGATTAATCTAGTTAGGATATGTTTGGTTTGGTTTGGTCAGTTCAGGTCAGGTCAGGTCAGCTTTTGTTATTTATATTAGTTTTTGTTTCGTTAGGTTAGGATAACTATAGAGTGTTTAACCATGAGGCGAGATAAACCATGATGTGTCTAGTTTTCACGTGATCCGTAAGTTATATAGAGATTTGTGTGAATTAAAACACCCGTGAGTCATGCTGAAGGATACCTGAACACAATTACCTCCCTGTCACGACTTAGTTCACCTGGAAAGTGGAGAGAAATGTTAACTACCAAACTGCCTTCTTAAATCCATCTCATAGTAATTTATTTTTGCGTCATTATTACTCAACGAAATCCCATTAGAAATGTAACGTCTGTGTATTTGATAACGCGTCTGTCAGTATGTTTGTTAGTCGGTTATCTTAGAAACACTGTTACAGAGAGAGAACTAAAATTATACTTTAAGTCTTATTGTTTTTCAGTTGATTTCGTCAGCCTTTTCATCAATATCTGGATACATTGTTACGTTTTTTTTTGTAATTATGAATTTTTTTTTTATTAATTAATGGGTTTGAATTACACCAAAAAAAATAACGATTCTTAAAAAAAAAAAAAAAAATACATAAATAAAAATAAAAAATAAAACCAGAAAAAAATTAAGAGTGGAGGGCTGTGGTCGCCAACCCTCAGACATGACGCTAATATCCCCCTCCCCCGTCCTTGATCTAACCCTCCTCTACCTTGGAACTAATTTCTGTATATTAATATCGTTTTCAGAGTGTAGGCAGGTGAGGACTGCTTCATTTAAATGGTAGCCAGAATAACCTCTCTTATAGTCCTGCAATGTTCGTAATTGTTTAATATAACTTCAATGTGGAAACACTCTTGAGATTTTTATGTTGTATATATAGGAATTAAATTTACGTGAGTTCATCGTGTATTTTAGCGTTGATATAATGAATCTAACAGGTGTGGGAGTGTAGCAGGTGTGGGAGTGTAGCAGGTATGGGAGTCTGGCAAGTGTGTGCATCTGGCAGGTGTGGGAGTCTGGCAAGTGTGGGCGTCTGGCAGGTGTGGGAGTCTGGCAAGTGTGGGCGTCTGGCAGGTGTGGGAGTCTAGCAGGTGTGGGCGTAAAAAAGGTGTGGGAGTCTGGCAGGTGTGGAAGTCTGGCAAGTGTGGGCGTCTAGCAGGTGTGGGAGTCTAGCAGGTGTGGGCGTCTAGGAGGTGTGGGAAATCTAGCATAACCTAACCTAACCTAACCTAACTTCCTCTTCTCACATCACAAATATAAGTGAAAAAAAAAATATATATATATATACTAATCTTACGACACTGTCAGGGCCCGCCAGATCCTGCTAGCTATGGCCAGAACGTGACAAGTCGGTCATAAGTATTCCAACCCTGAAAGTGTATCTAAAATCATATATAAATATTGTGTTATCGTAAATTCTGATATATATATTATTTTTTTTCCTCCATCATGGCTTGCGGTTAACCATCTTTGATAATAAGTAATTATCCCTGACCTTTAAATTGCTCGACATTTTCACCCAACGAAGCGGAACGTTGTCGTCGCGTTGAGCCTCTCAGTCCCGCCCACCAAAACACTATATTTAACTTAACTCAGTTTTAACTTCTTAACATTTTAATCAGGTTATCTTCCCGTTAACTGTAGACTCTTGGCTACACTAAGATGAAGAAGTTGAATACATGTGTTGATAATTACAATCAAGATGTAAACCAAGATTTAAAGAGGTGGCAGTGTAACAACGTCGGTCATCCTGGGAAGAAAAAAAAAACAGTAGTAAGATTCTTAAACATGAGCCAAATGAAGGGTTGGTTGTCCTGGGAAAAAAAAAGAGTTAATAATCCCTACAAGAACCAATTGAGTGTTTAATATAGTCTGTGTGGTAGTTTAGCTTTGATTAATTTGGTTGTCTTTGGTTATATGAGAATAGATTAGGTTAGCTTTAGTTATCCGTTGCATGGTTGGGTTGAGTTAGGTTACTTTAGCTTGGTTAGATTAGTTTGGTTGGAATAGGTTATGTTATGTTAAGCACGGAAAATAAAGTTAAGGTTAGGTTAGGTTAAGTAAGTCAGACTTAGTCCCAGAAAATGAAAGATCAACAGTAGCTAAAACCATAAGAGCGAGAGAAAAAGAGAGAGAGAGAGAGAGAGAGAGAGAGAGAGAGAGAGAGAGAGAGAGACCAGCCGGTATGTTGTTAAGCTCTGGTAGTTTACAACTCACTTATTTGTCTTGGGAAGAAGTTAAGCTGGTTTGTAGGAGGCGGTGGCCGTCTACCTTGTAATGTAAATAACACAGCGAGAATTAACAACTCCGGAGACTGACCTCGCTGCAACTAAAACTGGAATTATCTTGATGAAACTTAGAGAGAGTGAGGGAGCTGTGTGTGCATCCTGGCGAGTTGGTTCATTATTTGTTTTTCTATTAATGTCGTCGAATTTACATAGAGACTCGACCCAACATCTTCCCCCCCCCCCTCCCCCTATCTTGAAAAATTTACGAACACATCTGGTTGGTTGATTAACTGGTTGTAAAAAAAATGACGCCGAAATTACACTGAGACTCGACCGTAATGATTATATACTGTAAGCTTCTGAAGACACATTTGGATGACTCTGGCTTGTGGTACGACTCAGTGATGCCTTCCTAAATGACCCCGTTAATAACCTTGTGATCGTACCTTAATTAGATACGTTTTCTCATTCCCAGTTAAAGAGAAAAGTTAACTTGTGAGACTTTGAGGATCGAGAGAAAAGGAAATTATATTGAGTCTCCATCGTAAATAGGTCTCTCTCTCTCTCTCTCTCTCTCTCTCTCTCTCTCTCTCTCTCTCACGGGGGAAAAATTAACGTATGATTCTTTGGCGAAATGATCTTGAGGAATACACTTAGGTCCGTCAGCAGGTACTGGAACAATGCTAACATTAACGTGATCAGTCATAACCTATTAAACAAGATACCTCCTCATCACAACACACAAGGTACATACAGACTTGGTTACCTTCAGTGATTACAAAATAAAATACAAAATATTAAATAACAATCAACCAAAAATAATCTCACTTTACAAAATCCAATACTGTTTATTCTCAGTTCAATATACCTTCACCGTTCACCTTCTATCAGCTTACGAGATCACCTGGGAGGACCCGTGATATTTCTGTTGACATTTCATTTTGCAGAACTTCTTAGGACCAAAACTCATTTATACCCCAGACCAGCACTGTGGGCAACTCCCTGGCTCAGTCTTTTCCCTGTATTATATGGCCACTATTAGTTCATATAACCGAGCTTCAATTATCTTCAGTCTTTGTTAACCAGACGCCTCCCTGGATTGACTTAACGACACGATCTTCCTGTAATTATCTTTGTTAAAATAAGAAAAATTAACGTAATCGAACCTAACATTACCAAACGCAACCTAATCTAACGTAATCCAGCCTACCGTAGTCCATACTAATTTAATCCTTTGTCAGCTCACCTTACTAACCTTAATTAACCTAAACGGACCTAACCTAAAGCCAGCTATCATAACTTGTCTAACCTAACCTAACCTAACCTAACCTAACCTAACCAACACATCCAGTAGCTCTGATAACTACTGTGTTGTGTTGGTCACGGTCCCCCCCCCCCCCAGTCCTAGAGTCCACATCATCACTAGAGGTGTTTGCATTCTAAATTTAATCAAGATAGGATCAGTATTTCCAGAGCTGACCCAGTTACAAAATACTTTACAGAGATAACTATTCCATTACAATACTATACACCTTCAAACTGTATCCTGTATATGGTGTGTAATGGCTGTAATTATCTTCCGTGTTTACATTGGATTACGCATGGTGTACCCTCTTCTAAATGCTGACTGTAGTTTACTGAATACAGATTGATAGAGACGCAGGATGGAGAGAGGTAATTACCGTGTGGTGGTAGCCGAAGGGGGTGGGGGAGGAAGATGAGCTGCAGTGAGTGGGTTTAGGATTGAATGACACGAGAACATTCATATCAGTTATATAGAATTTATTGATATTTGGAATTTACAGATCTAGAATTTAAATGTCAGAATTTATTAATGGAGAATTTTTCATCCAGATTTTTTTTTTCTTCGTCAGTTTTATCTCTTGTTACTATATCCCAATGGTTTATTTTGTATTTTTCAACTTATTTCCTTTATTCACGTTTTATTGGTTTATTTTTCATTGTGTTTTAGTCATTTTATATCTATATATATATCATGCCTGGAGGAGTGGTCATCTAGCCTGGCCAAAAGCTTTGATAATAATCGTACACTGTAATAAATACTGGCTGTTTGAAAGTCTCACCAGTTCACACAAGTTATGTTTTCTTTGTGTTGGAGGGAGGAGGGGGAGGGGGTGAGGTAGAGAAGGAGGGAGAGGGAAGGGAGGGAGGGAGGGAGGAGGGAGGGAGGGAGGAGGGAGGAGGAGGAGGAGGAGGAGGAGGAGGAGGAGGAGGAGGAGGAGGAGGAGGAGGAGGAGGAGGAGGTAGGGAGAGGAGAGGGGAAGTAGGGAGAAAGGGAAATGAATGGAGAGGTTAGGAATGTGGAAGACAAGGAGATGGATGAGGAGGAGAGGGGAAGTAGGAAAGAAGGAGAGGAAGGGAAGGACGAAGAGCAGGAAGAGGAAGGGAAGGAGGAGGAGGAGGTAGGTAGGAATGAACACAAGGCAGGGACGAGGGCCACTCCCCCTTCTGATGATCCACCACTGTTGACAATATCCTCTGCAATATGCCGTGCAGTTGACTTGCATGAGAGCTTTGCAACTGTCAGCAAATATACACACGTCGTACGCGGGACGTTTGGCTGTATGTCATCTAAATACAAAAACGTCTCGTGTGTGTGTGATGTGTATGTTATTTTGAGTGATATATGTGTGTGGGGGGGGGGAGGGGTGCGTATTGTGTTGCGTTATTGTGTGGTTCTTGTCTGTGTTTATGAGAGAGAGAGAGAGAGAGAGAGAGAGAGAGAGAGAGAGAGAGAGAGAGAGAGAGAGTATAGGGTGTCAGTCTCCCACACCACACGTTGTTCTTCTCTGTCATCCTGTATGTTTTTCAAGAGTACCCCAGCGGCTTCAGTTGACATTGCCTCTCATAGGGAACATTTAGATTACGTAACTTAGAGAGAAATTCCTTATTCATAAAATTTTTCAGCAAAGACAAATATAAATTCTCAAACAGCAGAAATTCCTCAATATTTCATGATTCGAAAAAAAGGCATAAAATGATTTTTCAGTTTCACTTATGAACCCTTGTAGCTCTGAAACCTATAGGGAATATCACACTTAATGTCCTTCTGTTTCCCAGTAACTCTTTAAGAGGCAAGATAAGGTTATATGATATTGCAGTGTGTGTGTGTGTGTGTGTGTGTGTGTGTGTGTGTGTGTGTGTGTGTGTGTGTGTGTGTGTGTGTGTGTGTGTGTGTGTGTGTTTATATCTATATTCTGGCAATTAAGCTGTGGGGTCCAATTTATTGTTAATTGGATGAGCCACTGGTGATTCAGACCTTTATGAAACTATATCGTAGACACTAATAATACTCCCGCTGAAGGATGCAACAGAGAACACGGTACAAAAACCAATATTTGGACACAGTTCGCCATTATGCTATACTCCTTCATTTATTAAACTTTCTCTTCAACGATCCATCTACTTTATCCCCGCCTGCAAGGCTGTTTACTGCCCTCGCCCTCAAAGAATAGCATTTAATTTTCTATTTCCCAACCATCATCAACGTTTGTTAATTCTCTTTCGTAACTTATTATAAACTATTGTTCTTTAAAACTAACTGTGTCAGTGGCCAGCCATGGTAAACAACCATTATCCTGTTATTTAAAATGTTATATTTATATGAAGAATTATCAACGAAATGCGACAGACTGGGGACATATGCAAATCAGGTCTGGGTAACCTGTTCTTTCAACTTGTCATAACTTACTATCTCTTCTTGCGACCCCCCCAAACTCCCACCAACTGTTCTGGCGACTTATTCAAGACTTTCTACTTCCAGTGACTCTCCAGCAGAAGTCCTTAGCCGCTGTTTTTACCACTGTGTCTTCCCTGACTCTCACTTGAGCCAGATCACAATATAGCCTCGAGTCCGAATTCAAAAAGATTCTAAACTTTTAATTTCGATTCCTTAACTATTGCCAGGTAAATATATCTCATTGAGGTAAAGTCTCAACGTAACTTTGATGTCATTTAAGACGTTAATTTTTTAGCCTTAAGCCAAGATTAGACTTTTAAATGAGTTCTTGCGTCTCCAGTTTCGAGGAAAATTCAACGTATAAATCTCCGACTTCTGGACATCTCTTGCTGCGACTTGTGGCACTGCCTGGCTCACGACTCGCTGTTGATTGCCTTAATGGAACGTGTGGCTGAAGGAATTGAGTTGATGACAAGTCGTGGACGTCTTGAACCCCGGCTGACTGCTGACACAGAATTTTAAAAAACCTTTCATCATCTCTTTCCTTCCTCATTTCCTTCTACTTCTTCTTCACTTTTGGTCTTGTGTTTATCTCCATTTTTTTTTACTCCGGTGTTTATTTATTTTTTGCTCGGTCTTTCAATTATGTTTATTCTTTATTTTTCCTATCTCCATTTACACTTTATTTCATACACGTCTTTTGACTTTTTTCTTTCTTTCACTTTACTTTTCTTAACTTCTTCCTCTTGTTCTCTCTGTTTCCTCACGTTGTTTCATATTCTCAAAAAATTTTTATGCTTTGGGTATTTCGTCCGTCCGTCCGTCCTTATTATCTAATTTTAAGTGAAACATTAACCTCATTATCCGACTTTAAGTGAAACATTAACCTCATTATCCGACTTTAAGTGAAACATTAACCTCATTATCCGACTTTAAGTGAAACATTAACCTCATTATCCGACTTTAAGTGAAACATTAACCTCATTATCCGACTTTAAGTGAAACATTAACCTCATTATATGTCTACATCTAACATTAACCTCAGTCTTTTACCATTTCCTCCTGTTCTTTCCCCTTCTTCCTCCTCCTCTTTCTTTTTCTATTCCTCTTCTCCCTCCCCCTCTTCCTCCTCCCCTCTTCCTCCCTTCCTCCCCCTCTTCCTCCTCCTCCTCTCCTCCTCCTTTATGTTTTTCCAGCTTTTAATCAATGTCAGGCGACTGGGTCTCCTTGATGTTTTTTTTCTTGTCTTTCTATTACGCCTATCCATCTTTTCTTTAATGCCAGTTTCGTGAAATTGTCCCCAGTGATGATGGGCGTAGGGGGGCGGTGGGGGGTGGGGGTGTTACATTGACTTTTTCGTAAACTGGAAATAACAAAGTTGTATGATAAGTCTCACGTGGAAAAAAAAAACACACTTCCTCTAATCAGGTGTTTTTGAAATTTTACTTTTTACCTGAGAATTGATTAAGATTTGATCAGTTTTATTTTGGTTATTATATCAATGTTTATATTCGTATACAGGGTAGGTCAGAAAAGAGTGACACATTTCTAAAGTCATGTTGAATGTATCGTTTTTTTTTTGGTTCACCCTGTATATTTATGTCAGTTATTTCAACCTAAATATATATATAAAGGCTTGGATTTACTTTTATTTTAGTCGACCTCTATAAATCTACATACATACATACATACATACATACATACATACATACATACATACATACATGTAGACCTGTTAGTATGCAAACAGAAGTTGACACAAGACCTATTAATATGCAAACTATAGTTGACATCCGTAATAACTGGAACACCTGTGATAGACGCGAGTAGAAAAGGTGTAGACAAGTGTAAACAAATGCGTATAGAGTTCCAGCGTATGTAGGAATTATACGCATGAGAATATGTCGGATGGGATGGGATTTACAATGCTCATTCATGTTGGTTTGGTCTCACTAAATAAGGATTGGGATTCACATAGCTTCTCCATGTTGATTTGGTCCTATTAACTAGTGTTAAGGGAATATTTTCAGGTAAGTTAATGTCTCCGTGTCGTTTGGTCTCCTAGCTGGTACATGGAGATCATAACTAGTTAAATTATTATATCAGTGTTATGGAGGTGAGATAAAGTGCACAGTGAGTCAGACAAGCAGACAGACACAGACGCACATAAGTAGATTCACAGACATAGACGTGCACAGGTAGATTGATACACAGACGTACACGTGTAGACTCGCAAACAGACGTACACAAGTAGAAGGATACACAGACACACGTACACAGGTAGATTCATAGACCCAGATGGACACAAGTAGACTCGGACACAAACACATTGACAGATAAAGACAAACTGAAGGACTTACACAGACGGACAAACGTACAGACAGAGATGTATACCTAGACAGATAAACCAGTATACATAAATACAGACAGACGAACAGACAGACTGATAGGTAGACCGACAGAGAACGACCAACACTGTCTGACCTTGTATTTTCTCTTTTATCAAGCTTGGTGAGTGGCGCAGGTGAGTGATAACGCTTGATGAGTGGCCCAATTATCCATATCAGGACCACTCGAGCCTAAAGCCGCCGTTTTAATGCTATGGTTCAGCAGATTAGACTAATTGTTGTTTTTGTTAGGATTCCATTAATCTGCAAATAAAATTCAATTAGGCGATTAATTGTCTACACAGGGAAATCACTCTGCGTTTAGCGAAGTTTAAGTAACTTTTGTCCTGATTCTCAAAAGGTTCGTAAGATTATATTTTTTACCTTGACTAGTGAGGTATTTTAACCCTCGGGAGAAGATGGTTAGGAAAATGGCGTCACAATTACACAGAGACTCTTTGAGGGATTTTTTTTCGTTTACATAATGATAATGCAAGAATGTATCTAATTTGTGCTAATTTATATATTTTTGAATTTGTTGTTGTCTTCGTAACTCAAGCCATCAATAATACCATACAGTCTTGTTACTATCAAACCTATACGTGTTCAAACATAAGATCGCCAGTGCAGGCAGAAGGTGTGTGTGGGGGGCAGGTGTTAGAAAGTTTATCTGGCGTTCCTGCTTGCTCGTTCTGGCGGCGAGATATTTTTATGCACGAATCTCTGAGAAATTTTCCACACCTCAATTTTTTCCCCGGTGTGGACCTTTGCCTTATCTCGCCTCGCATTTTTCTTTGACTTTTGGACGTGCAAAATCTCTTTCTTATGTGGCAGCCGCCTGGAAAGACGTCATTAGCGGCCTTTCTCTGAAGTAAGCAACATTTATTCTCTGTTTTATCTCCGAACACAGATGCATTTGATACAGCAGACTGGGTGTGTGTTAAATTCGGATTCGGATTCATTTATTCCGAAGCATCAGTTCAAGTCCAGGTTTGAATATTCAACACAAGTATAATTATTTCCATATATAGCTATTGGTTGTATCATGCAGGGTAGAAATTCACTCATATCTGGATTAGTTATCATCCCTATATGCTGGAAGTGTGGTTATATTCTAATACACCTGTAATGGACCCCGACTTACTTCGTTATTATTCGTTATTATTTTCACAACAGTAGTTATATACCTGAGTTAATATCACCAGGAGTTGGTATTATTATCAGTATCAGGGCCAGAGCGAGTCATTGGAGAGAGACATTCAGAAGGTGGACGGCAGTAAACACACTCCTCGTGGTCTTCAATATCTTGTTTCCCTAATGACAGCAACACAAGAACCGGGATTAAAATATCGTGTAGTGTATTGCTCTTAATCCATATACACCTGTAGCTTCTATAATTCCTTCCATAGTAATATATTGTGTTAAAGAGGGTTATAGAGGGATATTATAACCTTGTGGGCATATTGCTCTATTGTAAACATATACCATTATATATTTTTACACCAGTTATGTATTTATTGTTAACCCATAGGTATAGTGTTACCTTGATGGACAGGTGATTACTTCTCTACCCTATATTGGTGTACAAGTTAGAGTGTGTAGAGGGAAGCTTGCGTCCAGGTTTTCAAGAATGAATACATACATACATACATACATACATACATACATACATACATACATACATACATACATACATACATACATACATACATACTTACAATTTTCCTCTTAGCTGGAAATGTGAAAACGTGTACATTTCATACGTTCGAGGTCAGTATGGCTTCGAAATTTTCCTGATTTTCCATTCACAAGGGGGAGCATTGACCTCCATTCACAAGGGGGAGCATTGACCTCCATTCACAAGGGGGAGCATTGACCTTCATTCACAAGGGGGAGCATTGACCTTCATTCACAAGGGGGAGCATTGACCTTCATTCACAAGGGGGAGCATTGACCTCCATTCACAAGGGAGAGCATTGACCTTCATTCACAAGGTGGAAATTACTTTTACACGGTCACTTTGGCCACGACAAAACAATGGCAGGGAGAATGTTTACGAAATTTTACAGAACTTCAATTACCTTATTTTGCCTTTCAGTTACGTATGAATCTTTTGAAACTGTGAACCTTGAGCAGGAAACCTAACCTGACCTAACTTATCCTGATTTAACCTAACCTAACCTAAACTAAGCTGACCTGGCCTAACCTAACCTAGAGCAACACCAGCAAACCTCCATGACGCGTGAGGTGGTTCAGTATAAAGGAAGAGGAGGAGGAGGAGGAGGAGGAGGAAGAAGAGGAGGAGGAGGAGGAGGAGGAGGAGGAGGAGGAGGAGGAGGAGGAGGAGGAGGAGGAGGAGGAGGAGGAGGAGGGAGGAGGAGGAGGAGGAGGAGGAGGAGGAGGAGTAAGAAGTATGTTTATAAGATTCTTCATCGTGGGATTATCTGCCTTGAGCTCAGACCAGGAGGAGGGTGGCCATTCAGTAACGTGGACACAAAGCTCTTCAGTGGCCCGCGGGAAATAAGATATATGACTTGTTTTATAGACAATTCTTAAACACAAAATAATGAGGATGTGGTTTTTTTTATCTGGTATTTTTTCTTGATGGGACATTTAACATAACTTAACCTAGTCTAACCCATTCTTAAAACTATGACTAGATATGTGGTTTTTTTTATCTGGTATTTTTTCTTGATGGGACATTTAACATAACTTAACCTAGTCTAACCTAAACCTAACCATTAACCTAACCTAAACTAACGTAAACTAACCTAACCTAAACCTAAACTAAACTAACCTAAACTAACGTAAACTAACCTAACCTAAACTAACCTAAACTAACCTAAACCTAAACTAACCTAACCTAACCTAACCTAACCTAACCTAATCTTTCCTAACCTAAACCTAAACTAAACTAACCTAAACTAACCTAAACTAACCTAAACTAACCTAACCTAAACTAACCTAACCTAAACTAACATGACCCAACCAAACACATCAACACGGGGCCCAGGTTGTTGTGTGATGTGCAATATCTTGGTAAATAGTGTGTGTTTTTTAAGTGAGGTTTTGTGACAGGTCTCAAATTTATATGGATATGAGTATACATCCATACATACATATATACATACTTACATGCATATATACACACTGACTTATATACCTGCTAACACATGCAGGTGGATATATGCTTACATACATACATACATACATACATACAAGCTTATATGCAGACATATACATTTACTTGAATATACATACATACCTATACATACATACATTCCAGCTTTTATTTTTATGCATACCAACAGACATAGAACCATTGGTGCGGTGGATGATTGAATATAGCGCTCATCTCCTGTCCTAAAGGTGACTGGTTCGACCCCCGGGCTGTATATACCTGTAGGTACCTTGCTTAACTGGCGGGAAGGTGAAGACGGTGGTGTGCGGTACCGGGCACGTTACTCTTTTGCGTACCAAGGCTTAGTGTTCATTGTGCCGTATCCAAAAGGTTCATAAGGTGTACTTTTGTCTGTGGGATCCGCTTTTAATTTCAGTTGGGACTCTGTTATTGTTATACTCTTGTCCTAGTAATGGAGACAAAGAAAACTACTGAGTGATTTGACTTTTGTTAATTGTGATTTTTTTTCTACGATAATATTTACCAACAGACCACAAACCAGGTATTCTATGAGTCAATCGAGAGAACAGGTAAGGTTCTGGCTAATTTTATTACTATAGACGTCTTCTATGTTCCTTGTATGTTACTCGCGAGTTTCCTTTATGTGTAGTGTGGGTCGATTACAAGTAGGAGAGGTAGTATAAGAAAAGAGGAAGAGTAAGAAGAGATATAACCAGGGTGTGAGCGGATCATTCAATATCTGGGCGTTGGGGCTTATACCTGTAGCACTGCAATGTAGCGGGGATGATACTGCGGGTCTGGATATATATATATATATATATATATATATATATATATATATATATATATATATATATATATATATATATATATATATATATATATATATATATATATATATATATATATATATATATATAATTGAATACAGATTCACGTACATACATACATATAGTATACTATACGAATGTGCAGTCGCCTCCAGGTGTGGCACCGTGGCACTGCTCGAATATTAATACGTGTACACAAATACAGGTAAACACAAGTACTAGGAAACATCGTTATTACTTCCCTTTACTAGCCACACGGGCTGTGCCACGGGTACGGTAGGTCGTGACAATACAACTGGAGGCGACCGTACATAAGCGTACAGAGAAATACAAGAAAAAGAAGAAGAAGAAGAAGAGATGGGAAAAGATGACATAATCGTGAAGGGGAGGAAAGACACAGGGTATAAGTAAGACGTGAAAGAGGGAGAAGGGAGAAGAGGAAGGATTGACAGAAGGTATAATAACAAAAGGGTCAGGAAAGATAAAGAGTGGGTGTATGAGAAACATGAAAGAATAGGAAGGGAGAGACAAAGAATAATAGGAAATGAATAAAGATTGGAAGTAGAAGAAGAGATAACGATAGGGGGAAGACCAAACAGGAGAGAGGGAGAACAGGAGAAGGGGAGGTGGAGAAAGAAAGGAAGGCGTAGATGTGATAACGAAAGGAAGAGACGAAGTAGAAACAAGGGAAGAATTGATAACAAAGAGAGGAGATAAAGAAACCGTGACAAACTTAACAACACAAAAGAGGTGGAAAAGAATTTAAGAAGAAAATATAAAGAAACGAAATGGAAAGGAGAAGAAGAAGAAGAAGATGGGGAACAAAGCGAGTAAATGTGATGATATAAGGAGCAGGAGGAACACAAGAGAATGTAAAGGGAAATGAGTGAAGGTGGGAGGAAATGAGAAACAGATGATGGGTATAAGAGAAGAAAGGTTAGACAGGTGGATAATGAGATTGGAGAAGATGATGGAAATGGAGGAATAGCGAGAGACAAAGAGAAAGTGAAGGCACGGGAAAAATGGAGATAGGAAGAGAGAGATAAAAGATGCAACGGCAAAAAATACAAACATTAAAATGAGTAAGAGCAAAGGAATTGAAGAAGGAGGAGAAAGATAAGAAGAAGGAGGAAGAGAATAAGAGGGAGAGTAGGAAGAGAATGTAGAAGGAAAGGAAGAAGAATAAGAAGGTTGATGGATGTAATGGGAAAAGGCAACGTGTTAAAAATGGGCTGCAATCATACGAAGGAGTTCATAGAGAAGGAGGAGGAGAAGAGGAAGAAGAGAGGGAGGGGGAGGTAGGAGAAACGGGAAAGAGAATGAGGAGGAAAGGAAAGAGAGGAAGAGGAGGAGGAAGAGACTGGGGTAGTAACATTGGAAGCATGAGATGTAGGGAGGAAGGTGGAAAAAAAGATAAAGAAGCAGAGGAGGAAAGGAAAGAGGAAAAAGAAAAAAGAAAAAGAAGAAAAAAGCGATGAAGAAAGACAATAATAAGAAGAAGAGGAAAGAAAACAGAAGGAGGAGACTGAAGAGGCTGGGTAGCAACACAAAGAGGAGGAAGAGGAAGGGAGGTCATCATAAAGGGGAGGTTTTGACATGTCTAGTGTCAATACTGGTAGACAGGTGTGTGTGGGGAAGCACTCTGGCAGGTGTTGGGAAGTACTCTGGCAGGTGTTGGGAGTACTCTGGCAGGTATGTGTGTGTGTAGGGAAGCACTATGTCAGGTGTTGGGAAGCACTGCAGGTGTTAAGTACCTGGCAGGTATTGGGAGTACTCTGCAGGTGTTGTGTTGTGTAGGGAAGCTACCATGGCAGGTGTTGGGGTGACTATGGCAGGTTTTGGGAAGTACTACAGGTTTTAAGACTGGCAGGTGTTGTGTTGTGTGTAGGAGCACTATTATGGGTGTTGGGGAGTACTCTGGCAGGTGTTGGGAAGTACTCTGGCAGGTGTCGGGGAGTACTCTGACAGGTGTTGTGATATGTGTAGGGTAGTAACTCTGGCAGGTGTTGGGAAGTACTCTGGCAGGTGTTGGGAAGTACTCTGGCAGGTGTTGGGAAGTACTCTGGCAGGTGTTGGGATGTGTGTTGGGAAGTACTCTGTCGTGTTGTGATGTGTGTTGGGAAGTATCAAACTATTTATTGAATGAGAGAGGAATACCTAGAAAGCGGGTGTTACATTGTGTGAATTACCATTAGTCGCTGTGATCTGTTTGACACCTGGTCTGGAGTCATTCGGAGTCCCTCGTTATACAGGCATGGCGCCGTTCACTCCAACAGCAAGAGGCGATGAGGAATTTGAAGGTAAATGAATGGATCCGATCTGTTGATTTTCTCACTTGGAAAGAGAGAGGGAGAGAGAGAGAGAGAGAGAGAGAGAGAGAGAGAGAGAGAGAGAGAGAGAGATGGCATTGTTGTTCTAAGGTGTATTGTACATTTCGTCTCTCCCTCTCTCTCTCTTTCTCTCCCTCTTTCTCTTTCTCTCTCAAACACATAAGTACACACACACACACACACACACACACACCGCCTTTCACCACCACTACCACCACTACCAACCAACAACAACCACCACTACCTCAAATACTACCACCACCAACCAACAGCCACCAATACCACCATCTACCACCACTACCACCAATCAACCATCACCACAAGACAACAACAACAACAATGACAACAAGGCTTTTCGTGCATCGTAAGTATGCCTGGGGACATTTCCTGGATAATAATGTCATTCTTGGGAGACGCTTGTGTGTGTGTGTGTGTGTGTGTGTGTGTGTGTGTGTGTGTGTGTGTGTGTGTGTGTGTGTGTTGACAGTGATAAGTGCTCTACCTGTTCCAGCAGAGAAGAAACACGACACACTTTTCTCCGACCAGTTTGTCTCCGAGTGTAAACAATGATGGTTGTGAAAGATGAGGTTTTGTCTCAGGTTGAGTTGAGTATCTTAGAGCGAGATATGAATAGAACTTAAACCTACAATATTACCCCCAGCCGAGTCTTGTTTATAGAGGGGAAGGGGGAAGGGTGGGTAACTCCTCCCTTGGATTAAAGTCAATCTTGAGGTGAAGTTTACGAATCAATAGAGAGGAAGCTTCGTAGATGGTGTGTCGGGTGTGGTGGGGTAGTGGCGGGGCGGTGTGGTGGGATGGTGTGTCGGGTGTGGTGGGGTAGTGGCGGGGCGGTGTGGTGGCGGGGTGGAATGGTGGTGTGGTGCTGGGGTGGAGGTGATTGGTAGTGTGGTGGCTGGGTAGAGTGTTGGTGAGGTGGAAGGACAGGGCAGGAGGAGGAGGGGGAGTGGAAGAGAAGATAATATTTCAAGACATCACTAAAACGAACTTTATAAAGTGAGGTGAGATTATCGTATTAAGTCTCAGTTACCAAAAGGTCCCCCCCCCCCAGTAACACCACATCCTCTCTCTCCCTCACAGTAACACCACATCCTCTCTCTCCCTCCCAGTAACACCACATCCTCTTCCTCCCTCCCAGTAACACCACATCCTCTCTCTCCCTCCCAGTAACACCACATCCTCTCTCTCCCTCCCAGTAATACCACATCCTCTCTCTCCCTCCCAGTAACACCACATCCTCTCTCTCCCTCCCAGTAATACCACATCCTCTCTCTCCCTCCCAGCACTCTCTCCCCCCAGTAACACCATCCTCTCTCTCCCTCCCAATGTACACATCCTCTTCTACACTCCATCCCAGTAACACCCACATCCTCCTCTCTCCTCCAGTAACACCATCCTCTCTCTCCCTCCCAGTAACACCACATCCTCCTCTCTCCCTCCCAGTAACACTTACCACATCCTCTTCCCCTTCCATCCCATTAACACCACATCCTCTCTCTCCCCTCCCAGTAACTTACATCCTCTCCCCCAGTAACACCACATCCTCCTCCTCCTCCCCCAACACCACATCCTCTCTCTCCCTCCCTTACATCTATCTTCCTCCATCCCAACACCACATCCTCTCTCTCCCTCCAGTAACACCACATCCTCTCTCTCCCTCCCAGTAACACCATCCTCTTCCTCCACATCCCAAGTAACACCACATCCTCTCTCCTCCCAGTAACACCACATCCTCCTCTCCTCCCAGTAACACCCACATCCTCTCCCCCAATACTTACCCATCCTCTCTCTCCCTCCCAGTAAACACCACATCCTCTCTCCCTCCAGTAACACCACATCCTCTCTCTCCCCCCAGTAACACCATCCTCTCCTCCCCATTGCACCACATCACCTCTCTCCCCCCAAGCAACACCACATCCTCTCTCCCCTCCCAGTAACTTTCCACATCCCTCTCTCTCCCCTCCCAGTAACACCATCACTCCTCTCTCCCTCCCAAGCTAACACCACATCCTCCTCTCTCCCTCCCAGTAATACCACATCCTCTCTCCCCTCCAGTAACTTTCCACATCTCTCCCCCCTCCCAATGTACCACATCCTCCTCTCCTCCCAAGTAGCTTTACATCCTCCTCTCTCCTCCCAAGTAATACCACATCCTCTCTCTCCCTCCCAGTAACACCACATCCTCTCTCTCCCTCCCAGTAACACCACATCCTCTTCCTCCCTCCCAGTAACACCACATCCTCTCTCTCCATCCCAGTAACACCACCCCGGCTCACTCATGGCAGGGGAAAATTTACAGTATAACCCCCAGTAATTCCCTGTTGATTGGGGAAAAAATCGCGGAGGGTGGAATTGTTTTGAGCACAATTAGGCAGGTACTAATTGGTCGTTACTGCCAGAGTGGCCAGGTAAAAACAAAGTTCATAACAAAGGGTTAAGTTGTATACAATGACCCAGGTCAGGTTGGGTCATCATTCGTGGTGTGTGTGTGTGTGTGTGTGTGTGTGTGTGTGTCAGGTGGGTGGTGTGGTAGTGGTGGTGGTGAAGCAAAGTCATCGTGAGAAGCAACTAATTTACGCACACACACACACGCGTATATATATATATATATATATATATATATATATATATATATATATATATATATATATATATATATATATATATATATATATATATATATATATATATATATATATATATATATATACGCACACGCACTTGCACTCTCCCGGAAGCACTTACAGATGCATAGACACACACACAAGCATACGCAAACACTCAGAACCTTATGCAAACACACCCACCCACTCGTGCACTCACAGATGCATGTGCAAAACAGACTCTTTTGATTTAAGGATTCTCCTTCTTCCTACCTTTTATTCATTTATTTATTATGTCTTGTTTAGCATTTATTCATTTGTGTTTTAATGTATATAAGTACACTATATATTAAGAGCATTTTCACTAATAGGGAAATTCATATATTCAGAGTTTGTTTAAACGACAGTTGACCTTAGTAGTAAAATGACAGTTGACTTTAATAGTAGAGATGTCAGGTTTGGTAACACGAGAGCCAAGGGGGCGTGAAGATCCCTCATGTCACCTCATGTCACTGTGTCATCCCCGTCAGCGTCTTCTACAGGATGTATGGATGTGTAAATAAATAAACAATACTTGAAATTTTATAGTTGAAACAATTTTATATTTTTTTGTCAAGCGAGTCATTAAGGGTGATGAACAAACACCATTACGTGATCACCTGATTATTATTATTAGTGCTGTGAAGGGATAAACAGCTTATCTAATTGTGATTGGTGCTAATTAATCAACACGTGACCTAATCAGATGACTGTCAGTATTCGTAATGAGGTCGTCACAGCCCCCTAACGAGAAGATTGTTAGATTGTTACCCGTCTTAATTATATCAAGTCGTTGTTTGATCAGGTTGTGGGAGATGGCACTTGGGTAGACTGATACCCCCACCCCCTTGTTTATTTCTTGTTTTGTTTGGGGTATTGATTTGTTAACTTGTTTTATTCTAATCAATAAGAATTGTGGTGGTATAAAGGGAGACGGGGTTTGGAGGTGTATTATTATTATTAATATTAATATTATTATTATTATTATTATTATTATTATTATTATTATTATTATTATTATTATTATTATTATTATTATTATTATTATTTATATTATTATTGTTGTTGTTGTTAGTAGTAGTACCTGTATTATTATTAATCTCAATATGGTTAATAATCATTGCATAATATTGAACCTATATATTAATTTAGCTGTACTAGGAGAGTCTAACCACCATCAACTATTAAAGCTATAGGTTTCTTCACTACTAAGCTTTTTTAATGATATTACTGACTCCAAGTACAACCTATTAGAAAGCTTCCAGAGTACTCTCATTAATAGCTGTATAGGATATTACCCATTAATCGTGTTTCAGGTTAATTACCCTCAATAAAAAAGAGCTCAAGATTGCAATACCATTATTTATGATGAATCATATATTGCAAATAAAAATACATTAATGTTAAGCCCTTTGTTGTTTATTGCAGGTGAGTGTTGGGGTGAACGGCATCAGACTAATGGACGAAAAAAGGGAAAAATAGGAACCCAGGTAAGCTTTTTTTTTTTTTTTTTGCATGGTGTAGTGTTGTTTTTGAACCGATGGGAAATGTACAGATTTTGTCTCTCAGGATTTTTCATAAAACTACAATGAAACAAGTCCAAACATTCTTCCTTAACTTAGATAAGAGTTTTTAAAGAAACACTGGAACTAGTTAGTCAAGATGTCATTTGATTTTATCGTCTGGATCACTTTTTTCTGTCACATCTTCTCGTCTTTGGTAAGTTGTATCAAGAAAGATGAGTAGACCGTCTTTGGGAGATGGCACGTGGGTATACATAGACATTCTTCAACCTGGCTCGTGTGTATACATAGACCATCTTCAACATGGCTTTTGTGTGTATACATAGATATCACTGTTCTCTAGACTAATGTGTTGCCAAAACTTCATTTCAACAACACACAATACCCCGTTCTTACATTTCACAGTCCCCGCAGCACTACCAAGGCAGGCATTTTCTCTTCGCTGCTCAGCCCTCCCGTGTGTCATCAGTCAGCCCATAACTTTCAATTTGTGCAGAAAGGAGATTCATCGCCATTCACATCACCGCACGGCTCTGGGTAGTCAAGCTTAGCGAGTTCTTATATTGACTGTTGTTTTCGTTCATTTCTATCGTAAATTAATCCATTATTCTTACTTGAGTTAAAGATATTAATATTACACTCCAGTCAGCGTGGAAGTGTTCGTAGTTACACCTGCCAAAACATGATGATTTGACGTGACATGGTTTTCACTCATCCGTCAGTGCTGAAACTGGGTCACAGGAATGAGTCTCCTAACTTTTATTTACCCTGACTGTCATCTGGTGCGGGTGTGTTGTTTCATCTCATTTGGGGTCGATACTGCTTCATTTTTGGAAGGGAGTGAACTTTTGATCCCGACTGTACAGTGTGCTCAGTTTTATACTGTTGTGATTTGGTTCTTGTTCTTGGTTACGGCTTTATACTATTGACGAATCGTTGTTTCGGTGGTTTAGTGATCCGAATGTCTAAAGGCTTGAATTTGCTTAACCCTCGGATCAATGAAACTTTAAAACAGTGAAACTCCGGACCATTGAACTTTGGACCACTGACATTTCGAACTGATGAATCTGTGAACTAATGAACTTTTGAACTAATAAATCCTGGCTGATTAAATTTTGGGGCATCCTGTATTTTAGATTATTTTTTCTATACTGTCTGTAATAAATTGTATTACAGTGTGTCCCAAAAGTTACTCCACCATACCTTATCTGGCTGACTAACTTTTGTGGCACCTCGTATTTATTTTTTATTTTTAGTAACATATTTAACAATACAATTATTTTGGTTCAGTCAATCAGTCGGTTCAGTTTGTTATATTACACAGTTATTAGTTATGAAAGGTTAATATCGGTCGACTGTACCATGATATTTGTGTGGGTGTTATAATACAGTTTTCATTCCCTAACTGCGTGATTAATGTTAAGCAATTTATCATTATAACGAGTACAATATTGATCTAAAATTACACGCTGATTAGACCGGGATTATTTTCATTGCTAAAAGGGGTAGTTTGTATTGATGAAACGATTGGATGAAAAATAATATTGGTCATTAAATGGAAAAGGTCGTATTTTTTTATGATATTTATTTATTTTTGTATTTTATTTTTGGATGTCTTTGTTGTTGTTGTTTTTTTAGAGTCGGGATGATGTCAGTAACTTTAATGATGAATACAAAGATGTGTGTTATTATTCTCTTCACATTACAGGCTCGGTGGTAGGGTGTTATAGCGATCTGTGTGTGTGTGTGTGTGTGTGTGTGTGTGTGTGTGTGTGTGTGTGTGTGTGTGTGTGTGTGTGTGTGTGTGTGTGTGTGTGTGTGTGTGTGTGTGCTTGATCATAAAGCTTATAAACATTAATCTATAAAAGGGACTTCACTGTTTTTCCCCCACAAACAGACAGACAGACAGACCCTAAAGTAATACAAATAACAGTATACCAACTCCTTAAAAGAAGCACTTGAAAAAGGCACCAACACACTCAGGAGTAGGAAGGAGTAGTTGGAGTTGGAGGAGATCGGGCGACCAGATCAACTTTCGCAGCCCGAGTAACGAGAAAGTTTAGCGAGTTGCCTTTGAAGGAACGAAGACGAACCTTTACTTGCGAAATTGTTCTCTCTCTCTCTCTCTCTCTCTCTCTCTCTCTCTCTCTCTCTCTCTCTCTGTGGTGACGCTTGGTCTAGCTCCCTGGCCTCGTGTCCTCGTTCTAGCGTTGTCTGGTCATGTAGGAAATTATATGTTAAAGAATATTTCCTTCTGTTGGTAGTATCAGATAGCGAGTCATTATTGTAAGCGGTATGGTGTACTGATAAACTGTAATTAGGTTCAGCCTCTTACCCATCCAAAGAGGCGAAAAATCATGGTTGTCTGTTTATATACCTGAGTTATTTTATATAATTGTAATTAAAAAAAAATAAGTGCATTAGGAAGGACGGCTAATATATCACTTAGTGTTTGTAAAGTGTTCATACATAATGTAAGTGGTCTGGGAAACATGAAACACTTTTCTTAACAGCTCGACACAGCGTGAATACGGAAAACAAAATATATATCAGTGTTTTCATGAATTCTCACATTTTCAGTTCAAATTGAATTCCTGTGAAATAATTTTTCATTTTATTCGTTCGTCATAAAAAGAAAGAATCCATTAATTTCTTGTCCAACGAAATTTCTCGTGAACAACACACAGGCAGTGAGCGACACAACATGTTAAATTAGTGGATTTCTTGCTGTCACTAGAGTTTAATTTAAACGATCAAGTTTGTACAAAATGTGATGAATATGAAAAATTGATTTTATTGATTTATTTGTTTATTTGACAGTGATGATGAGCGACGGAGAGATGTCCTTGTTGAGTTGTTGTTCCCTCTGGTCCCGTGTCCTTGTTGAGTTGTTGTTCCCTCTGGTCCCGTGTCCTTGTTGAGTTGTTGTTTCCCTCTGGTCCCGTGTCCTTGTTGGTGTGTTGTCTCCTGGTCCCAGTCCTTGTTGAGTTGTTGTTTCCTCTGGTCCTGTGTCCTTGTTGAGTTGTTGTTTCCCTCTGGTCCCGTGTGTCCTTGTTGAGGTGGTTCCCTCTGGTCCTGTAAGTCCTTGTTGAGTTGTTGTTTCCCTGGTCCCAAAAGGTCCTTGTTGAGTTGTTGTTTCAACCACCTAAAAAGTCCTTGAAAAGTGTTGTTCTCTCTGTCCTGTCCTTGTTGAGGTAAGTGTTGTTCCCTCTGGTCCCGTGTGTCCTTTTGTTGAGCCGTTGTTCCCCTGTCCCGTGTCCTGTTGAGTTGTTGTTCCCTCTGGTCCTGCGTCCTTGTTGAGGTGTTGCCCCTCTGGGTCCCTGCAAGGTCCTTGTTGAGGTTGGTTCCCTCTGGTCCCGTGTCCTTGTTGAGGTGTTGTTCCCTCTGTCCCAGTGTCCTTAAGAGCTGTTGTTCCCCTGGTCCCGTGTCCTTGTTGAGTTGTTGTTTCCTGGTTCCGTGTCCTGTTGAGGCAGCAGTTCCTCTGGTCCCGTGTGTCCTGTTGAGTTGTTGTTCCCTCTGGTCCTGTGTCCTGTTGAGGTGTTGTTCTCCTATCCAGTGGTCCTGTTGAGGTGTTGTTTCCTCTGGTCCCGTGTCCTTAAGAGGTGTTGTTCCTCTGGTCCTGTCCTTGTTGAGTTGTTGTCTCCTAGTCCTGCAAGTCCCCATTATGTTGTTCCCTCTGGTCCGCAAGTCCTTGTTGAGGTTGTTCTCTGGTCCTGTGTCCTGTTGAGCTGTTGTTCTCTGGTCCTGTGTCCTTGTTGAGTTGTTGTTCCTCTGGTCCCAAGTCCTTGTTGAGGTGTTGTTCCTCTGGTCCCGTGTCCTGTTGAGGTTAGTTTCCCTCTGTCCCCTGTCCTTTAAGGAGTTGTTGTCTCTGGTCCTGTGTCCTTGTTTTGAGGTGTTGTTCCCTCTGGTCCCGTGTCCTGTTGAGGTGTTGTTTCCCTCTGTCCTGTGTCTCAAGTTGAGGTGTTGTCTCTGGTCCCAGTCTCGTTGAGTTGTTGTCTCTGGTCCCGTGTCCTTGTTGAGGTTGTTCCCTCTCTATCCTGTGTCCTTGCAAGCTGTTCCTCCTGTCCCGTGTCCTTGTTGAGTTGTTGTTCCCTCTGGTCCTGTGTCCTTGCTGAGTTGCTGTTCCTCTGGTCCTGTGTCCTGTTGGCTCATGGGCATCTTAATAAATAGCTTAATTCTTCTTTGGAAAATCGAACCCACAAATAAATTAAATGAGGTTTCAGGCCAGGCGGGCTTGGCAGAGGCAGCCTCCAGCACTAACACCTTCATCTCCCTAACTGCAGCGGAGGTGTGTGTTCTGCACCTGGGCCGACCGAGAGACTAAGGTGGACTGCAATGTTACTTAGAATTAGTGGGGATTGTTTGACCTACCTGCGCCTCACCCCGCAGCATTAAATACAACATATGTAACACCTGTCCCTCACCGTGGAGGAGGGTCACGTGTTGTTTACCTCGTCACGGGGATTCTCCTGGCGGTCCTGTTGGCAAAAGTGATCAGTATTATCTATTGATCTTTGTCACCGTGATGTCCGATTGGATGTAGTGTTAACTTCGCTGTCTGAATCCCCCGTGACCTGCCATTAAGTGGCTGCCTCTAGTCGACCCAGTTAAAACCCAACTCTAAAGTTGAGAAGAAGGTAGAAGTCAATAGAGATCTCAGGGTTACTGGAAACACCCAGTGTAGGATGTTGACCCCGTGAACTTTACTGTGTCAAGCCACCCAGGCCGTCTGAGCTGAGTGAGGTTAACATTGCACCATTTTTCTATATACTGCTGGTTTGTAATTACAGTTATTTGGCACCCAGCAGGCACCGCATGGAGCAAAATATGTTTTGACCAGAATAAACACGGTCAGGAACACGAGGTTAAGGCTACACCGCGCGTTCTTCACAAAGAAAATCATTTTGAAAATTGTTTATGATTAACATTATATCTGTGGCTGAAAGAAGCTTTTCAGAACCTCTTTAATTCTTAATTCTACTTTATGTGCCAGAAATTTGTTATTCAAGGAAAGTTTAGACTATATTGTGCTTGGACTGAAAACTTTAATTTGTTAGCGAAAAGTTGAAGATAAAGAAATAATTTCACAAATGAAATTTTGAACCGATTGTGGCCATAATTCAAAAAACTAAATAATTTCAGTATAAAAAATTCATATTTTAAGGTATTTAAGGGAGTCCAGTAGATATTTCGGCCTTACGTCGCGAGTTACTGTAGACGCCTACAAAGAAGTGCCTCGCCCATCTGGCATCCAGAAGTGCTACCTTCGAGCACCTGGGTAGCAGTAGTTAGTCATCGAAAATAATGTCTCTTCCGCTTTACACCCTAAGAATGCTCTTTTAGAGCCCTTGACACTGGCACCCGCTTGACACCGTAGAAGCAAGTGTTTCGCCTGTCTGACACCTCGAGAATGCCTAAATCATTTTCTGTGGTACTGGCAGACGTGTGGGGAGGCCTGGTGCCACACGCGGTTGGCTCTACCCTCGTCACTGTGGTTGTCTCGGGTTACTGATGATGGGGGAGTTGTGGAGGGTGATGGCGGAGTGGGCAGGAGGTGAGGAGAGGGCAGGAGGTGAGGGGAGGGTAGTGGAGGTGAGGAGGGTAGTGAGGTGAGGGGAGGGGAGGGAGGAGGGGAGGGGAGTGGAGGCAGGGAGGGGAGTGGAGGTGAGGGAGGTAGTGGAGGTGAGAGAGGTAAGTGGAGAGTGGTAAACAGTGCTGGGGAGTAGGGAGAAAAGGAGAAGATAGAGTCTATAAGTTCAATATATACTATCAAGCCTTCCCGTACTTCAAGATCTGTGTTCATAACAACCTCAACAGACCCTTATGTTTTCCTTGAACTTTTCTATAAACTTGTCAGAATTAAGTGTTAGCTTATTAGAAAATTGTCCCCAACATGATTATAGCATAAATTACCGTACTGAAATATTTTATTGGCATTAATATCATACGTTACATTAAGAGGTTGAATTATATATATATTCCAGTGTATATTATTAGGCACTGGATATATCTGCCATCAGGTGATATAAGTGTATGTTTGTTTCAAGTTATATTAATCACATAGTGCATTAGGAGTCTGTGTTATTAATCTCAGAAGATAACTCACACATCGGGAAAGAACACGAGACACACCCTCGTCGTTCTTGTTCACTCTACGTCTGTGTTCTATTACTACCCTGTCGGAGGCCCTTTGAACTATCGAGTACACACGACAATATTTCACTTGCGTCACCTCCTATCCCTTTCCCCTCCTCCTCCCCCCCCCTCTTCCCCCTCTTCCCCCTCCCTCTCCTCCTCTTCCCCAATGGAACTTGTAGGGGAGTTGACGGGTTGACGACTTTGGTTGAGTAATGAGGATGGTGAGTGAAGGGCGACAGCCACAGGGGAGCAAAGAGACAGATGTTAATTGAAGAAGAAACTGCGCGTGTGTGTGTGTGTTGGGGGTGAGATGTTTCTAGTGTCTGGGGACGTGAGGATAAGATGAAGAGGGAGGGGGATGGTAGGGGGTGAGGAGGGAGGGGGATGGTAGGGGGTGAGGAGGGAGGGGGATGTAGGGGGTGAGGAGGAGGGGATGGGTAGGGGGTGGAGGAGGAGGGGATGGGTATGGGGGAGGGGAGGGAGGGAAGGGTAGGGGTGAGGGGATGGTAGGGGGGTGAGGAGGGAGGGGAGGTAGGGGGGGAGGGGAGGAGGGGATGTAGGGGCAGGAGGAGGGGGATGGTAGGGGGGTGGAGGAGGGAGGGATGGCATGGGGTGGAGGAGGAGGGGGACAGAGGGGGGTGAGGAGGAGGGAGCAAGGAGGGGGTTGGGGAGGGGAGGGGATGTAGGGGGGGTGAGGAGGGAGGGGGATGGTAGGGGGGAAGGAGGGGAGGGGGATGGTGAGGGGGGTGAGGAGGGAGGGGATGGTAGGGGGTGAGGAGGGAGGGGGATGGAAGGAAGGGGTGATATAATTCCTAGAGAACACCTGTGGTTAATAGTTGGTGTATCCGTAGTGCTTAATGTTGACTGACTGACTGGTTGACTGGATGATTGACTGACTAACTAACTTATTGACTGACTGGCTGACTGACTGACTTGCTGACTGACTGACCAAATGACTGACTGACTGACTGACCAAATGACTGACTGACTGACTGACTGACTGAATGAATGAATTATTTTGTATCGAACTGTACAATACAAAAATAATAATAAGATAATAAAATATAAAATAGTTTAACTAATAGAAATACAACTATGACAAAATATAAAACAAACTAAATAAATAAAAGAGACTCAAAACAAAATGTGTCTAGAATGTGATGTAAAATAAGGTTTTGGACGAGGTATGAACAAGATGGGTAGAGTAAGATTAGACCTCATCTATTATTCACGAACTAATTAGCAATCTAATCCCCTCTGGCGCTTGGACCAGAGGTATTAAAAACTCGGTCGTGTTCTCGGACCTCAACTGTACCCCTAACCCTCCACCCTGACCCCACCCTGACCCTACCCTAACCTCACCCCTCCCCTCAAACCCAACCCCACCTATCCCCTACCTCCACCCCACCTCCCCCAACACCCCCCACCCACCCCAACCTCCAACCTTAAAATCAGGTCAGACATATTACGTATATCATTAAGGGGGAAATTTATATTAAATCTCGGAATCGGCGTTAGTTTAGGTTAGGTTTGGTTAGGTTAGGTTAGGTTTAGTTTAGTAGGGTTAGTGATAGGTTTCTGTGTTTTCCTTGACACACACACACACACACACACACACACACACACACACACACACACACACACACACACACACACACTCAAACCCACGCGCGTGTCATCAGCCTGCCTCCCTCGACCCCTCAAACAAGAACAGTGATAATGAACAACTTAATTATCCCCTTGGCGTAAAATAATGACCTAACACTCACTCACTGATGAGGCTGGGAAGGGTGAAGGTTCGTACTCATTATCATAGGATTTTCGTCTCTATTGTAAGGAAGGTTTATGTCACGTTACTGTCAAAAGCGTTGATGATTAAGATGGGGGTTGTTATCTTCCGGCGACTACTGATGATTGTTACTTTCTGTGTCTGTCTGGTCTGTCTGTCTGTCTGTCTGTGTTTGTCTTGTTTGTAAGCATTTTTTTTGTTTGGTGTCCATCTCTGTCTGCCAGCAAGTCCATTCCTCGTTCGCCAGCAAGTCCATCTCTGCTGCCAGCAAGTCCATCTCTGTTCGCCAGCAAGTCCATCTCTGCCCGCCAGCAAGTCTTATCTTCTGTCTGCCAGCAAGTCCATCTCTGTTCGCCAGCAAGTCCATCTCTGTTCGCCAGCAAGTCTATCTCTGTCTGCCAGCAAGTCCATCTCTGTCTGCCAGCAAGTCCATCTGTATGCATGAGAAAGTGCATCTGTGTCTGTCTGTCTGTCTGTCTGTCCACTACTAAGTTACACCTAACATACACATAATACATATACGTTACATGTACACACAACACATACACATGACCCATAATTATACATGATTATAATTGGTATAAACCTGATACTAACACCTATTTATACCCCAGACTAAAATAATCTGATTAAAACGATACAAGGAATACTAAGATCAATGAATGGGGTAAGAATACACACACACACACACACACACACACACACACACACACACACACACACACACACACACACACACACACACACACACATAAATTAATGAGCCTGTATACATGTTGATAAAGCACACATACAAACTGAAACTTGATAAGACACGTAAAATAACAGTGAAGTGGTGACCGGAAAAAAACCGATCTATTTTTTTTCCCTTGGCGAATATATTTGATTTTGTTGAAGGAGAAGAAATTGTCCTAAAATTATGGGTTTGTTGGGGTTTTTGGGATGGTTTGTGGTTGTGTATGGTGAAGGATGGTTTGTGGTTGTGTATGGGGAAGGATGGTTTGTGGTTGTGTATGGGAAGGATGGTTTGTGGTTGTGTATATGGATGGTTTGTGGTTGTGTGGGGAAGGATGGTTTGTGGTTGTGTATGAGAAGATGTTTGTGGTTGTGTATGTAAAGGATGGTTTGTGGTTGTGTATGGGGAAGGATGGTTTGTGGTTGTGTATGGGAAGGATGGTTTGTGGTTGTGTATGGGGAAGGATGGTTTGTGGTTGTGTATGGGGAAGGATGGTTTGTGGTTGTGTATGGGTTTAGGTTGTGTATGGGGAAGGATGGTTTGTGGTTGTGTATGGAGAAGGATGGTTTGTGGTTGTGTATGGGGAAGGATGGTGGTTTGTGGTTGTGTATGGGGAAGGATGGTTTGTGGTGGTGTATGGGGAAGGATGGTTTGTGGTTGTGTATGGGGAAGGATGGTTTGTGGTTGTGTATGGGGAAGGATGGTTTGTGGTTGTCAGCTCTCAGGTATATACGACTGACCATTTGAGATCTCTTGCTAACCATCCGTAAATATAATGTTGATGTAACTTCCAATGATTTTGACTCGTCTGATGTTATGGTAGTGTTGATAAGCGAGAGATGGTAACTTAAGTTTATTTATTGTTAACATGTATAGATGACTTGGCCTGATATCTGTAATTCCATTGGTTCAGGTTTTCGTGTTGTGTTAAAGTGTTTGTACCTGAAGTCTTGTTGATGATTATAGACACTGGAGTTAGTGGTTTGTGGGCTGGGTTTTATTCGTTGTTTTAAATTAATAAATGCCTCACTAGTGTCGGCCAAATGGTCATGCATAACCCAAGGTAACATTCATTAATGCTGTGTCTGCCCGTGATGAGCGCTCGGTGCCAGTTATCAGTAGGTGGCACTGGTCGTCCGGCGTGGTCCTGGCACTAACGAGGCCGTGGCCGTCACTGAACGTGTTCCCTGGTGTGGCACTCACAGCCTCCCTGGCCGAAATGATTTTGCGGGGTGAACCTGAAGTGTAATATAATTTGCGAGGTGTCCCTGGACTGTGATGATGATACGGTGTCCAATAACTAAGAGTTGGTCCTGGACTTGGTGACGTAAACAGTTTTAAGAGATTGTATTGTGTTTACTGAAGATGTGATGATACGTTTGTCTAAGTGAAACAATCAGAGTTCATTTTGTGAAGAATATTCTGACTTTTTGAGTATAGGAAGATCACCACTGTCAACAAAGGCTAAGGAAAGCTTTATGACTCTATTTCCGGCTTTGTATTAAATTTCCTCCTGGAGTTACGAGGAGAGGTCAAGATAGAGCTACACCAAAGGTCACAGTCTGTGTTAGAGGGTGCAGAGGTCACACAAACCCTCCTCCCTCTTCCTTCCCCTCTCCCCTCCCTCCTTTTCCTCTCCCCTCTCTCCTCCCTCCTCCCCCTCCCCTTCCTTCTTCTTCTCCATCTCTCTCCCCACTCCCTCTCCCCCCTCCCTCCCAGGTAATCATTGTATACCTGAAACGACCTTATAAGCCAGGAGTGGGCGCTATAAATTGACTCTTCAGATATATTTCAACACAAATGACGGCAGCAAAGGAGAAGTTATGTCCGGCTAACATTTCATTACGGTCCTCATTCACGGCCAAAACTCATCCGTAGCCGTCACAAAGCTGCTCTGATATTCTCAAATTCACTGTGAAGGACGACCCCAATCAAGTTTTGTTGACAATAAATTTTACTCTCCCAAAGGATCAATTTTCACGCGAGGAGGTGTATTTGGCCTGGGTTTACAGCGCCCTGGACCTGTGATTGGTGACTGTAATCTTAGGGAACCTTGGTATAATATCTGTCTTGGCTCATAGATTTGGTGTATTGATTATCGAGTTATATTTGTTTATTACTGTTTATATTCTCCTAACTTTTATTATTATTATTATTATTATTAGTAGTAGTAGTAGTAGTTGTAGTAGTTGTAGTAGTACTATGGGTGGATGGATGATCGCTCCTCCCCTCTCATAAAGATTTACTGTGACAACTATATATTTTCCCGGTTGTAATATATATTAAGTCAAACAACAACAACAACAGCAGCAGCAACAACAGGGAGAGTAGTAGAAGAGAGCCGTTTATTCTGTTGTTTACGGTAATAACAACAGGTTCTGGAGTTACTGTTAAGGGAGTTGACACGGTAGAATCATCTTCATTAGGAGTAGGAGTAGGAGTAGCAGGACCAGCAGAGGGTATGTTAACAATAGGGACAGCAGTTCCAGCAGGTAGTAGGTTAAAGGCAGTATCATCGGCAGCTGACAGCAAAAGCACTAGAGTGGACAGTAAATAGCAGTAAACAGTATATTAACAATACCATTAGAGGGCAGCAGACACTCGCAGACACCAGCAGCAGACACAAGCAACAGAACGGATAAATCAAAATGAGTGTCAGTGGCAGCAGCACGTATTACATTTACGGCAACGCCAGACGCAGCAGACACAAGGAGCAGACAGCAGGCACCAGCAGCAGACAGCAGGAGGAGGTGGTGTTTCCTCTGTCGTATCAAGATGGAGCGACTCCCGAGAAGATCCAATCTCCTCCATCCTGTTGATGGAAATTCAGTTGCATTCGGAGCCGGAAGAAAATTGAGTGGCATTCAGATCTGAGTGAACTCCGTCGGCAATCCAAAACTATTTTCTTCAGTGGAATCCCAGATCGTACACTCCTCTCTCTACCTCTCCCTTCCTCTCCCTCCCTCCCTCACCCTCCCTACCTCTCCTACCTCTCCCTCCCTGATAGCACCATTGTGGAAAGCTTTGTGGTTTTGGGAACGTGGAACCAAAACCACTTCGGGATTGCAATTTATTTCGTATGTTAGGACGTCTTCCTTACGGTCGTCAACCCTATTAACCAGTGCTTGTTGGAGCTATAGAATGTGTGTATGTGTGTGTGTGTGTGTGTGTGTGTGTGTCTAAACTAATGAACCTTTACCAAACACGTTATTTATACCTTCCATTAACACAGTTATTACGGTTCTCTCAAGTGAAACAAAATTAATATCAACAATAACTTTTCAAAGTTACGTGTTGACATAAATTTGGCCTCGAAGCCTCTGAGTGCATAGGGATTGGAATACAATTTGAGACATTTATACTGGAGTCAATAAGTGGTGGGTTCAGCATTATGTAGGACTGGAGTCAACATATGCTGGGGTAAAAATATGGTCAGGCCAACATGTCCTTTGTTCAATATGTCATGGGGTCAACATGTGCTGGAGTCAACATATGCTGGGGTTAACACACACACACACACACACACACACACACACACACACACACAACAATCAGGTATATTTAAATGATCCAATAGCCAGGTGTGCTTAAATGGTTCATTATATATCGTTCACTCAGGCTTAATATTAAAAAAAAATGGAGAAATATTCTATACACGTTAAATGAAAAGAAAAACTAACAGTGAAAAGCAACTTAAAGATTAGTTAAGTGTAAAGAAAATCCCAATATAATATCGTTAATCGAAGGTAAACATGCTAAGTCGATTGGATGATTCTGAAGCGAACGAAAAATATTAATTTATATTTTTTTGCGAGAACTGTAATTCATATTGAGTTTGATGTATTGTCAAAAAAATAAATATTTCTTTTTGATATCGATTTTTATGGTGATATAATTTTGTTATAGATTCTTAAGGTATATAATTTTTTTGTTTGTGGTGTATATTTGGTTGCGTTAATTCCTTTTATATCATGAGTTTGAAAGACGTGTGAGGGTGAGTGAGTGAGTGAGAATGTGTGTGTGTGTGTATGTGTGTGTTAATTAGTTGAGTAAGTGAAGGATAAAGTGGGACTGAAGAAATTTCAATCAAGAGAGATCTCACCCTCGTCCTTCACGCACGCCCCTTGTCTTCTCACTCTCTGTACAGAACTGCTGCTACGCTCGAGGTAAGTTGGAGAAAAATATGAATATCATATTTTTTGAGGGAGTCGGAGGGAGGAGGGGGTGGGAGGGAGAGAGGGGGGCGTAGGATGGGAGGGAGAGAGGGAGGCGTGAGTGGGAGAGAGAGAGGAGAGAGAAAGGCATGGCTGGGAGGGAGAGAGGAAGGGGTAGGTGGAAGGGAGAGAGAGGGAGGCATGCATAGGAGGGAGAGAGGAAGATTTGGGTGGGAGGGGGGGGGATGCACGTGAGGGAGAGGATGTATAGGTGAGTGGAACGGACAGATCTTTTTAAACGTGTCGAAAAATCGCAGTGGCTGACGTCTCTTTGGGGGGGATATACTTGCTGACTCGCCAAGTTTGCGCAAGACCAACCTGAAGGACGGGTTTTAGAGGTCCAGCTCGGATTTGTTGGTCGTTTTCGAGTCCGACAGATTTAGTGGGGTGGAAAAGAAGCCACCCACCCCTCACACCCCACTACCCCATCTCCCCACTATCCCCACCCATCACTTACCTATCTCACCCCCAACCTACCTCACCTCACCCCCAACCTTATTACCTCACCCCCAATCTACCTCATCCTATTCACTCAACCGCCTACCTCACCCTAAAGGATGATCATGGGGTGCACAATAAACTAGCTACTGTCCGCTGGGGGGGGAGGGATCAATTCCTCACCACACCCTCTCACTCACCCCATTTTTATACGGTGTGTGCTCGTGCGTGCGTGTAGGAGGTATGATGATGATGATGATGATGATGGGGAGGAAGTGGTTAGTATTTACTGTTGTATGAGCGTCTATGGTGAGGTGTTTCCGTGCGAGGGAGAGAAACAAAGAGGAAAAAGTACACGCATGAGAGAGAGAGAGAGAGAGAGAGAGAGAGAGAGAGAGAGAGAGAGAGAGAGACTTTGCGTGTAACAGAGAAATTCTCCCCATCACATTTACTCGAGTGAAGAATTTACCTGTGTAAAGCTTTGGAGACAAGATATCTTACCTGCTGACTCAGAGCCACGTTGCTGTCTCCTGAGTCTAGTTCTGGCGACTCAGTGTGTCCTGGGAGAGTCACCTGAGGGAGGACCAGGGCGGGGAGGTGGGGGGGGCGAGGGTCAGTATCAAAATGTGTTTAAAAGGAAGTTATTTTGAAGTTAGTGAAGGAATTGCAATCGGTGTTTATATTTACTTTGTTTATAATTTATCTTATGGTAATGACAATTTATAGTTATTAGAATCATTACCTGGGTTATTTTTTTACAATATTTAGTGAAATGAAAAAAAAAATATTGTTCTTGATGTATATAAATAATGAAGCTTCCTTACAGTGTCTCATATAGTTTTTGAATATTTGTCCATTAAAAAAAAAAATTAAGATAACGCCATCGCAATTAACTTAGGGCTGCAGGTAGACAGATGATACCAGGCTGGTCATTTTGGTTCAGTGTTAGGACGGCGACCAAAAGTTAAGTTTATGCAAATTAAAAAAACAAAAACATTAACAAGGACGCCAGAATGACCACGCTTATACATGTGTCTGTGTGAAGGAGAAGGACTTAGGAAGGAGAAGAGAATAAATGAAGAGGAAGAAGAGGGACGTGTGGATAGAAGAGGAACACGTAAAGAGGAAGAACGTGACATGTGAAGTGGGACGAAACGTGCATAAGGGAAGGGTATACTTATTAAGGGGAAGAGGAGGAGGGGGGAGGGAAAGAGGAATGAAGGGGAGGAGGGGGGAGAGAAAGAGGAACGAAGGGGAAGAGGAAGAGTTAAGGGGTAAGGAAGATGAACATAGGGTTAGAGCGTAAGTGCAAATGAGTTAGTTATAAATGAGGAAGGTTGAGTAAAAGGTCTTGTTTGGTCTGGGTGTAGGGGAGAGAAGATTAAGTGAGGGAGGGAGACGAGGTAGGGTGAGGGAGGTAGGTAGGGTGAGGGAGACGAGATAGGGTGAGGGAGACGAGATAGGGTGAGGGAGACGAGATAGGGTGAGGGAGACGAAGTTAGGATGCGTAGTCGAGGTAGGGTAAAGGGGGCAGGGCAGGGTGAGGAAGGGAGCGAAATAAGGTAAGGTAGACGAGGTAGGGCGAGGGAGGAGGCGAGGTTAGGGTTAAGGGAGGTAAGGTAGGGGACTTAAGAAGACGATTAAGAAAGGGATGGAAAAGAACCGAAGAGAATAGAGAGAGGAAAATGAAAAGGAAGGTAGACACATAGACACATAGAGATGAGAGGAGGAGGAAAGGAGGAAGGTAACATACATAAGGGCATACGAGACCGGAAGAAAGGGAAAAAAACCTTAACCTCACCTGAAGATAAGACCCCAATTCAACTTTTTTCCCCCCTGTCCCTCCCTTAAACTTGTGCCCAAATATAATAACGTGTTCAGTAACCCGTTTAGCCTGCGTTAGAATTCGCCTTCGTCCTCCTGCGTTAGGCAAAATACGTAAGGCGATGGTAAATTCGTAAGAAGGACCCTCCCCACCCCCCTCTCCCTTCCCCCACACCTCCCCAAACCCCTCCCCAACCACCACCTCCCCCTCCACCACCACCCCAACCACCCCTCCCCCCTCCCACCACCTCCTCCACCCCCTACCACCTTGTATTCAAAGTTAGTGACATAGTTTACAGGTTGTTGAATTACGTTTTGACATTTTTGGAATACGTAACTACGGCTGGGGGTTGTGAGGGAGGGAAGGAGGGAAGGGACTGGTGAGGAGGGAAGGAGACTGGTGGGAAGGGATGGAAACTGGTGGGAAGGGATGGAGGGAGGGAGAGGTCAGAGAGGGAAGGAGAGAGGTAGGAAGGGAGGGAGGGAGACAGGTAGGAAGGGAGGGAGGAAGAGAGGTCAGAGAAGGAAGGAGAGAGGTAGGAAGAGAGGTAGGGAGACAGGTAAGAAGGGAGGGAGGGGGTCAAGTAGGAAGGGAGGGAGGTAGAGAGGGAGAAAGGAAGGGAGGGAGGGAGGAGGGAAGGAAAGTAGAGAGTAATGAAAGGAAGAAAGAGAATTACAAGCCTACAGGGTATTCATTACACCACTAGATAAGGTAAATTCCTTCCATAAATTGACTTTTGAGAACTAAAGATCAAATCCTCAAGTTTATGTACATATTGTATATGTACCGTAGAATCCCTCGTGTCAATACGATATCCTTAGTTTGTTTAAATTTCCTAAGTCAATGTTTCAGAGTATTTAGTTATATAGTATAGTCTCCCTCTTTCAGTACTGCATCCATCACTTTCTGGTTTCTCCTTCTGTTGATATCATCCCCTTTCAAATATCTTAATCTGTGTTTTTTAGAATGAGAGGAAAAATATACTGAAGTCTTATGAGTTATCTATTAATATTAAGGTGACAATGGCAAGGTAAGATCCCTATTGATATTAAAGCCAAAAATGTCAAACTTTTTAAGGTCATTCAAACACGTAATTATTAACACGTTCATTATGTAGGTGACATTATGTGATGAACAGAAGCTCTTGTTGTTTTGGCTTCATTATTCTCCAATGATAACAATGATCACACCTGTTGTTGTTGTTATCCTCATGGTGAAGACAACAAGGTGTTATTGAAGAGTCACCTCATTAACTTGGTTTGGTACCCTCACATATACACACACCTTGATCGTGTTAATTACTGTGCTTGTCAAACCTGTTTCTGTTATAGCTACACACACCTGCTAGTTACACAAACCTGCTAGTTACACACCTCTGTTATTGCTACGCACACTTGCTACAGTTACTAACACCTGCTACAGCTGCACAGACATCTGCTATAGCTACACACCTGCGACAGCTACACACACACCTGCGACAGCTACACACACTTGCTACAGTTATAGTGTTTTGAAACCCTATTGTATTATCCTGTCTTTTAAATGTAATGTTGACCGCTACTGTAATCGTACGTGATAACTGTAATCAAATCCTGTATTGTAATCCTTCTTAATTTTTATCCTCTTCTTAACAATGTTATCTTTCCGTGCCATAAAATCTTCACCACACGTCATTTTATCCTGATATCCAATCTTAACATCCTAGCTAAGCATCTTTTACCACCATCTTCCCACCAAAAAAAAAAAAAACGAAATTAGGAAAATGTATAAACGGTATTTTTTTCTTCACAATTTGTTCATGTTGGCCCCCCCCCCCAAAAAAAAACAAATACATGATTGGATTTATTTTTTGAAGGTTGTCTCTCTCTCTCTCTCTCTCTCTCTCAGCCTCCTTCACTCACGAGATATCTTCAATTGCAGATTTGTGTGTGTGTTTGTGTCTGTCTGTCTGTCTCGTTTTTGAGGGAGTAATGTCTTGTTCTCTGGCGGGGCCTGACAGCGGCTCCTCCACAGCTGGTGCCGAGCAACACAATCCAATTTGTAATGTGGGTGAGGGTTGTGTTGTGTTGAGGCCCTTATTGTATGTGTCTAGGTGAGGGATGCTGGAGGTTACCTGATTGACGGAGGGATGCTGGAGGTTAGTTGATTGAGGGAGAAAAGATGGAGGTTACCTGATTGAGGGAGGGATGTTGGAGGTTACCTGATTGGGGGTGAGAGGTAGGGGGGATGTGGATGGTTGAGAGTAGGTGCTGGGGATGGGGTGTTAGTTAAGGGTAGTTATATAGGAGGGAGATGGTTGTTTGAGGGTTGGTACTGGGAGGGCAGGTAGTAGAGGTTAGATACTTGGAGTGGGTTGGGGTGTAGGGTGAGGGATGGGAGATGAAGATGGTGTTGGTTGAAGGATGATGGATGTGATGGATGCTGCCGGTAAGGTGATGGGGTAATGGATGATGTGAGAAGGGGGGGGTTGATGGGTTAAGATGGGGGATGACAGATAGTTCTAAGGGAAAAGATTATGGGAAGTGATGGGGGGGGGTGATACCTGGTGAGATACTGAGTGATATTTTAATTGGAGTTTGGGTTTGTATGGTTAGGTTAGGTTAGGTTAGGTTAGGTTGAGAAGAAAAGGATTGACCCATAAAGACCCACAAATACATACATACATATATACATACATACATACATACATACATACATACATACATTCATACATGCATACATACATAACGACAGACAGACAGGCAGACATACAAAAACAGACAGGCATAATGACAGATAAACATAGAGACGTGAAGAGAAACTGTTTCCTTCACTGTTTTCTTCTTCGTTGACAAAATTTTCCTCTTTTCTTTATTTTTCTTCTTCAAAAGTTCGTTATTGTTATATTCTCTACTTTCGTACTCCCGTCTATCCATTCGTTATTTTGTCTGTCTTTCCGTCTATTCACTTTTCCTTCCGTCCTTCCTTCCGTCTATTCATGCTTTCGTCCTTCCTTCTATCTTTCGTTCTTCCTTCCGTTTATTTACTCCTTCTTCCGTTTATTCATTCGTTCTTCCTTCTTTTCTTCCTTCCTTCCATCTGTCTATTTATTCCTTCCTTCCGTCTATTCATTCTTTCGTCTTTCCTTCCTTCTTTCGTTCTTCCTTCCATCTATTTACTCATACTGCCGACTATTCATTCCTTCTTCCGTCCTTCCTTCCGTCTCTTCATTCGGACTTCATTAACATATAGTCACGGATAGTTGATCTTTATGACTGTTTCCTAACTGGAAATTTTTTTAGGTAGCCTCTACATAATCCTCAGACTGAGTCACGAGCCTAACCTAACCTGACCTAACCAAACCTAACCTAACCTAACCTGACCAAACCTAACCTAACTTGACCTAACCAAACCATTTTCTGTGTTGAATTCCGTTTTCTGTTGATAATAAGTATGTCTGAACCTCCATCTGTCTGGCCTTTTTCAACAGGGCCTTAAATTTCCTTTGACTTTCACCCAAATTATCAACAACAAGATCTACCTGCTTCTCGCCTGAACCCCTGAAACCGTGTGTAGTGATGTATATATTTCCTGAACTAACAATTGTTTACAGGAACTTAATGGTGTTGTTGACAGTGGCCTCCGTCTCCCCTTCCGCCCCCCCCCCTCCCCCCTTGGCTTATAATGTCGGGAAGGAGTGATGGTTGTTACCTTTACTGACGTCAGGAGGTGTTTGATGATGATGGTGTTACAGGTGATGTCTTTATGTGGAGTTTGTTGTTATTGTAGTGCTAATAATTACCCGTAGTTAGCTCCCCCCAAGGTTATTTCCCTTTGAGATTACCTACACTACTGCTAATCTAAACTAACATTACTGAACCAAATATGAACTAACTAAACCTTATCTTAACTATCGTAAAATAATCTAGCCTAATCTAATTTAGAGCAACCTAACCAAATTTAGAGTAACCTAACGTAACCCAAAGTAATATAATTAAACCTAATCTAATTTATCTTAACATAAATACTTCAGAGCAAAATACAACTCGTCTGGCAATATACCTCAGTTATATAATTAACACGTCCGTGGACTCAAACTCATTTCCTGCATCTGCCTTCCAGTGAACTTGTTTTAAGAATAATTTCATAACTCTCACGAATTAACGTTGACAATCCCGTCATTTAGCCGATAAAAATCAACCTTGTGGTAAGAGGATTATGAATCTGCTTTATAAATACTTTTATTTAGTATTTGGTAGAGGATTCAGCTCTAAATACATTCGAGATGAGGTTCACATGTGGGATTCAGATCGACTTATTTCGAGATGAAGCCTCGAAATTTAACTATATTAGGTTTTAAATTTCAAATCAAAATAAACAGTATATGAGATAGGATTCACTCGGGCATTAGTTCGAAATAGTTTTGAGATAAGTTTCACTCAAGGTTCTGTTCGAAGTATTCACGAGACAGAATTCGGAAAAATAAGTTGAAGTTGGTGAATATTTATGGATTTAGGAGAGTAAGTGGGTCTTGAATACACCTTTTACTGAACGAAATCGTGTTTGCTTCATCACTGCTTATGCTAAAGAGTGGCGCAGCTTCGTCAGTACATTGATTCATATAAAGGTGAATAGGTGGATGTTTTCGTAAGCTAAGGTGAATAGGTGGATGTTTTCGTGTTAAGGTGAATAGGTGGATGTTTTCGTGAATAGGTGGATGTTTTCGTGGGTTAAGGTGAATAGGTGGATGTTTTCGTGGGTTAAGGTGAATAGGTGGATGTTTTCGTAAGTTAAGGTGAATAGGTGGATGTTTTCGTATACTATTGCATTATTGTACTCAGGTGAATAGTCATACATGCCTAACCTCACGTATATGAACTTACATGTATGCTCACACACACACACACACACACACACACACACACACACACACACACACACACACACACACACACACACACACACACACACACACACACACACTCTTACCCATTACCTCCCCCACTCCTGACCCATGACGGCGGTACCAGGCTGACCTCTGCAAAACTCAGCTATTAATACGGTTTTGCCACTTTACTGGAACGCTCAACCAGGTCAAGTTGGGTCTGGCGTCGTGGTTTATTTTAAGGTGCATTGGGACCCGTTTTTTTGCTTTTGAGAAGGAGGGAGTAGGAGAAGAAGGAGAGGGAGGAAGAAGGGGGGAAAGGATAACGATGGAGGTGGTGTAGGGAGGAGGAAGAGATGGAAAGTGGAGGAGGAGGGGGAAAGAATGTATTAACGATGGAGGTGGTATAGGGTGGAGGAAGAAAAGAAGGATGGAGAGAAGGAGGAGGAGGAGGAGTATAGAAGGAGGAATTAAGGATGGTGGCGGTGTAGAGTGAGGAGTAGGAAGGAAGATTGAAACAAACAAGGAAGAAGAAGATGGAGGAGGTGAAAGGAGGTAGAAGCATTAACGAAGGATAAAAAACACGGATGAAAGGAAGAGAAGATATAAAGAAAGAAGAACCGAAGGAGAAAACGAAAAAAAAATAATCAAAATCATTTTAAAATATCAAACAGCTAACCCATGACCTTTGACCTTGGGTTGTGAGGTCACTGAAATATAACTCAACCTTGATTAGAGATCTGTTGAATATTTTTACGGACGATCTTTTGCTTTTATCTTCAATTATTGTATTTTATTTGTTACATTTAACGTTACTTACTGTATATAAACTCTCTTCTTAAATAATGACAATAGTCCCTTAAGGTATTTGTATTAACCCCCAAAAAAAGGGAACAAAGAAACAGGGAATTTTTTTATTGTATGTCTCTTTCTTTTTCTGCCTGTTTTTCACTGTCTCTTTTTGTTTATTTTTCTCTTTCTGTCTTACTTTTTCGCTTTTTCTCTCGTATTCTATCCTCCTCTTTCTTTTACTCTTGTGTTTCTTTCCTTCTTTCCCCTTTTCTCTCTCTTTCTTTCTCTTTCATTCTTTTTTTCTCTATCTGGGGATTGAATCAACTCGGTAAATATCGTCTTCTAATTCTCACAAAATCAGAGACTTTCTTTTGCATGAATAAATTTGATTGGTTGATTTTTTTCAATACTTTAAAGAGATCGATTTTTCCTCTTTGCGGTTTGCCATTGAGCGTTGATGAGCTTAATATGTATCTTGCCTTATCAGGTGTTCGTTCAGGTAACTATATCGTTTTCCTCAGGTGTTCGTTCAGGTAACTATCGTTTCCTCAGGTGTTCGTTCAGGTAACTATATCGTTTCCTCAGGTTTTCGTTTAGGTAAGTATATCGTTTTTCTCAGGTGTTCGCTAAGGTAACTATATCGTTTTCCTCAGGTGTTCGTTTAGGTAACTATATCGTTTTCCTCAGGTGTTCGTTTAGGTAACTATATCGTTTTCCTCAGGTGTTCGCTAAGGTAACTATATCGTTTTCCTCAGGTGTTCGTTTAGGTAACTATATCGTTTTCCTCAGGTTTTCGTTCAGGTAACTATATCGTTTTCCTCAGGTGTTCGCTTAGGTAAGTATATCGTTTTCCTGAGGTGTTCGTTCAGGTAACTATATCGTTTTCTCAGGTTTTCGTTTAGGTAATCAGCATCGTTTTCTCAGGTGTTCGCTAAGGTAACTATATCGTTTTCCCCAGGTTTCGTTTCAGGGTAACTATATCGTTTTCTTTTTCTCAGGTGTTCGCTTTAGGGTAAGGTATCGTTTTCTCAGGTGTTCGTCTGTGTAACTATATCGTTTCAGGTTTTTGTTTAGGTAACTATATTTCGTTTTCCCTGCGGTGTTCGCTAGTAACTATATCGTTTTCTCAGGTTTTCGTTTAGGTAACTATATCAACCGTTTTCTCAGGTGCTCGCTAAGGTAACTATATCGTTTTCTCAGGGTTTTCGTTTAGGTAACTATATTTCGTTTTTTCTCAGTGTTCGCTTAGGTATATCATTTTCCTCAGGGTGTTCAGTTTAGGTAACTATCGTTTTCAGGTTTTCGCTTAGTAACTATATCGTTTTCTCAGGTGTTCGCTAAGTAACTATATCGTTTTCCTCGTGGTTTTCGTTTAGGTATCTATATCGTTTTTCTCAGGTGTTCGCTTAGGTAAGTATATCGTTTTTTCCAGGTGTTCGCCAAGGTAACTATATCGTTTTCTCAGGTGTTCGTTTAGGTAACCATATCGTTTTCTCCCCAGGGTTTTCGTTTAGGTAACTACTGTTTTCTCAGGTGTTCAAGGTAACTATATCGTTTTCCCCAGGTTTTCGTTTAGGTAACTATAATGTTTTTTCCTTGTGTTCGCTTAGGTAAGTATATATCGTTTTTTCTCAGGTGTTCGCTAAGGTAACTATATCGTTTTCTCAGGTGTTCGTTTAGGTAACTATATCGTTTTCTCTCAGGTTTTTGCTTAGTAACTATATCATTTTCTCTCTCAGGTGTTCGTTCAGGTAACTATATCGTTTTCCTCAGGTGTTCGTTCAGGTAACTATATCGTTTTCCTCAGGTGTTCGCTAAGGTAACTATATCGTTTTTCTCAGGTGTTCGCTAAGGTAACTATATCGTTTTCCTCAGGTGTTCGTTCAGGTAAGTAGTGAACAACTTACTCTAGTCACCACCTCAGGGCAGTAGACTTTCTGTTTATCTCCATATATTTTTTTTTACTGTACAATCTGAAAAGTTTAAAATAATACAAAATATCTTTTTTAATGATTTGAATTTGTAAGAGAAAGAAAGACAAAAAAATTCCGTCACTGGCCTTGTGTGTTCGTCTGGCTTCAAAAATGAAAAAAAAATCCCATCACCCAACACAGTTCCTTTTTTATTAATCCTGCCGCGCGGAACGTCTGCCTGTCACTGTGTCTATCAGTCTGTTGAATAATTTTTTTTTTATGCTAGAGATTTTTTTATCCCATTTTTCTACTACTACTACTATTACAACTTTTCACGTGGCCTCCATCCTCCCCCAATAAGAACATAAGAACATAAGAATGGAGGAAACAGCAGCGGGCCTATTGGCCCATACTGGGCAGTCCCATTTACACCCAACCCCTATTGCTCATATATCCATCCAACCTATATTTGAAGCTATCCAGCGTTTTCGAGTTAATGATGATATTTGGTAACTTGTTCCACTCGTCCACTACTCTATTTCCAAACCAGTGTTTACCTATTTCGCGCCTAAATCTAAATTTGTCTCATTTAAAACCATTATCACAAGTTCGCTCCTGGTTGGATAGTTTGAGTACCTTTGTAATGTCCCCTTTGTTTAGCCCTGACTTGCATTTATACACCTCTATCATGTCGCCCCTCACTCTACGTCTCTCGAGGGAGTGCAAATTAAGATGCTTTAACCTGTCTCTGTACTCAAGGTTCCTAATGCCCGGAATTAGCCTTGTCATTCTCCTCTGAATTCTTTCCAAGGATTCTATATCCATTCTGTAATACGGTGACCAGCATTGAACTGCGCAATCCAAGTGAGGTCTCACAAGCGCAAGGTATAGTTTTAAGATGACATCGCTAGTCTTGTAACTAACACTCCTTTGTTTGAACCCAAGTACTTTATTAGCCTTGTTTCGAGCAAAAACACATTGTTTACTTGGCTTAAGGTTCCTAGTTATCACGCCTTGGCCGCCATTTTATTACCTTAAATTTAAATATCCTAATATCCTACTTTTATAACTACTACTATTGTTACTACTACTACTACTACTACTATTTTTTTTTTTTTTTGGATAAACGTGGCCTCCAGCCTCCCCCAATAGCCACACCTTCGCCACCATTTAATTACCTTAATATTAAATATCCTAATACATAAGTAGCTATCCTATCTGTGTTAAATTAGTTGAGCCGCAGATCTATGCGGCATTCAGTGACTGTAGCCTCATAGTCAATATCTGCAGCAGTTGTCGGAATTGGGGCAGAAGCTCTCGTTCCCCTGAGGCAGAGCAAAGCCGACCGAAGGAGAGAGAAAGACAGTCGACATCTCATCCAGGCTGTAACATAACTTCTGGGCTGCTGCTTCTGTTCGGAGATCACCTCCGCGAGTCTGGCGTAGAAACATCTTGCACTTGGTCCCATCCCACCAGAGGTTGTGAACACTAGAGGAGTGAAGCTGCCTTGATCAACGTTTTGAATTCTCTCCCCATATGCCCTTCTCTTGTCGTTCTCGTTCCTCCCATGTGCAGCATCGAGAGCTAGGTTACGGTGACATGCGGCCATGGGATCAAAAATCCTGATGTCGAAGAAAGCTCGCTGTCCCCGCGTCCAGAATCCTCGAGCACTGACGTCAACACGGGCTTCGTTAGATGTGTTTGAAGTCCTATGTTGGAAGATCCAATGGAAGGAGGGTCGGTTCTACCATGACATCCCGGCAGATTTCCTTCAACATATTTGCTGTGAGGTCCCTTACTTTGTCATGCCTCATGCATATGAAGCCCCCTTTCTTGCACACCATGGCGTGATCGCCGTCATAGGAAGAGCCACACACGCATTGGGAGGGCAAACCTTCTACTGGCCGACCGTACCCTAGAGCAATGGCATCTGTAAATTCTTGCTTGTTAAGACTGAAACCATTTGCCCTTATCGGTAACGTAGTTAACCAGTTCGAGGCGCCCACCCCCTGCGCTATAGCTACTTTTTCAAAAACTACTACTACTACTACTACTACTACTTTTTAATTAACGTGGCCTCCAGCCTCCCCCAATAGCCACACCTTTGCCGCCATTTTATTACCTTAAAATTAAATATCCTAATACATAAGTAGCTATCCTAGCTGTGTTGAGTTAGTTGAGCCGCAGATCTATGCGGCATTCAGTGACTATTGCCTCAAAGACAATATCTGCAGCAGTTGTCGGTTTTGGGCTGATGCTCTCGTTCCACTGAGTCAGAACAAAGCAGACCTAAGGAGAGAGAAGGACAGTCGACATCTCAACCAGGCTGTGACATACTACCACTAGGTCAGTTTCTGGGCATCACCTTACACCCTGTGCAAGACGAAACACAGAAACATTACAGAGAAGCGTGCTGACCATCGTGTGTTGTGACCCGAGGTTCATGTGCCAGCCAAAACCTCCTCCCTTATTCATGGTGTTGGTAGGAGAGTGCCAGGTATGCTTTAGCGTATGTATTATGGATCCGTAGGTAGATATATATAAGGGTGAAAAATATCCTATCATGGGGCCTTCCTGTTTGTGTTTATTTGGTGACGATGATAATGGTAGTTTGCTGCTTGAAGGAGTGTGTTTGTAATAATAATAATAATAATAATAATAATAATAATAATAATAATAATTAACGGTTTATTGAAAAAGATCTGCAGCCCGAAGGCTGAAAATATACATTGGACAAAAATGACTTATTATATACAAAGACATGGGGTGGGTGGGTCGTTTAACAAAAGCTTTCATAACTGAAAGGAGAAGGAACATGAATTGAACATACAAATTATTATAGTTTACAGCTAATGGCCCGGACCTGGGCTGGTCATGGAGACACCGGGTGGTGTGGTGTTCACATGGTGCAGTAACTCTTCTTCGGGTGTTGATATGAAGGACCTCACGTGGTGTGTGTGTGTGTGTGTTCGTTCGTTCGTTCGTTCATGTTGAATTTTCAGTTTGTTTGAAAGCCCATTGTCAAATTATAAATGGGTTTTCTTAAACACACACACACACACACACACACACACACACACACACACACACACACACCCACCAAAATAGCCCCCTTATGCTGCCATCATACGAGATAATATAATAACTTAATAACCTTTAAGAACACGAACATAAGTGTCGCTGACGCCTTTCTTCCCGAGCTGTAATAGGGACACTCCTATTACCAGTAACACAGACGATACCTATTTATTATCCCCAGCGACAACAAGCTGATGGATGACGTACAAATCACTGTCATTTGTCGATCGTGTCGTTTGGTAATTACGTCTCTCTCTCTCTCTCTCTCGTCTATAAGTGATAATTTATCTCAAGTGATCGCACCAGAGAGTAAATAAACATCAGGTCTCAGAATGAATTTCATTAAAGCAGAATAAACTCTTTCAAATGTTCATATCGTACTGAAGTAGGTGTGGGATGGAGAGGGGAGGAGGGGAGGAGGGGAGGGGAGGAGGAGGAGGAGGGGAGGAGGGGGAGAGGAGGAGGAGGGGGAGGGCGAGGAGGAGTGAGCGTGGATGGGGACGATGATGACGACGATGATAAGGTGAAGATTGTTGTGGAGGAGGAAGAAGATGAGGTGAAGGCTAAGGTAGAGGAGGAGGACGAGGCTAGGACAAGGAGCTGGGCGGAGGGAGGGGGTAGGGAATAGGTAGAGGCATTCCCAGACCAACCTTTGGCATTCCCAGACCTTACAGACCAACCCAGCGACTTTCAGACCAACCCAGACACCCCTAGACCCTTACAGACCAACCTAGGCATTCCCAGACCAACCCATGCACTCCCAGACCTTTACATACACTCCCAGAGCAATACAGACCAACGCAGCTCGGACTCAGACCACATTCAACAGACCGAGTTGGTGGGATGGGCCTCAGGCAGAGATGGAGGCGGGGGTGGGTGGTGGGTGATAGTGATGGATTGTCCGGACCTGGTCGAGGGAAGGCTGGCTGAATTGATGAACGGATGAAAGGTTGGTTGGGTGGATGGACGGACGGGAGTACAGATAAATGGATGAATGGATAGATAAACAAGTAGGTGAATGGAGTGGATACTTAAGTGGATGTGTGTGTGGTTGTTAATTGGTGGATAAATAGATGGGTAAGTAGGTGAATTTCTTTATGTGGTTAGATAGATGGATAGATGGATAATTAAGTAACGGATAGATAGATAGATAGGCAAGCAAAGGAGCTCACTCAAGTGGTTAGATGAATGAATTTATAATCGTCAGTGGATGCATAGATTGATTAGTGGACTGACGGATAGAAATAGATGATTGAACTGAATGCGTGAGGAATTTACATTGATGGGTGGATACATAAGTGGATAGAGTAGAAGGATAGTTGGATGGTTAGATGGAATTGATGGATTATGGATACAGATAAAAAAAGGTGGATAAATTTATATACCCTGAATGTTTGCATGAATGTATTTCTCGATTTCAAATGAATGTATGATGAATTGATAGACAGATTGAAGGAAGGAATAGACAGATGTATAATTTTTATCTGCTGACATATAGAATTATCTTAAATCATTCCTACCTGCTGATTAATATTTTACCTGTATAAAATTTACCTTGACATAACAACAACAAACTCCTATCTACCTATGTGAAACAAATACCTGTAATTAACCTTGACGTAACAACAAGAACAACAAATTCTTACCTGCCTATCTACCTGTATAGAACAAATACCTGTATGAAATTAAACTTAGCACAAAAACAATAACAACAAAAATCAAAACAAACTCCTATTTACCTATCTACCTGTATGAAACAAATACCTGTAATTAACCTGGACGCAACAATAACAACAAACTTCTCCTGTACCTAACATATATGCCCGACTGTCCTGCTGTAATTTTGACACGAGATCATCCAGGCTTTGTTACAAGTGATCCCGTTAATACCAGACCGTTTTGCCTCTCAATTGCACGGATTCCAGCACAGTAGTTGGCATGAGGTATGTTATTTACGGCTTGTTTTGATGAATGAACCAGGGTAACTACTCTACTTTGGGTGTGTAATCAACTGTGTGTGTGTGTATGTTGACGAGGGAGTGCATGATTGGTTATTTTCAGCTTCATGGTGCTTCAACTTAATGATGTGGGGTTATGATGTTGATGCTTGTTGGTCAGATGGGCCCCTTGTCCTATTTGGCCCCTGTTATAATGGATTCCAATTTGACATTCGATGAGATGGCGCTATGGTATTGTTGATTGCAAGTTGAATGAAACCCTATACTTAAGGGCCCTAGTTCTAATGGACCCCAATGCCAGTAACAACTCCATCACCTAATGAATCACAGTCCTATTCGGTTTTAACCCCTATTAGAATTGGGGTGGGGGGCATTGGGATTAAGACTGCTTTTATTGGGACTAATTATATAGCGTCTCGTTAATATTAGAGTCTATTATTACTGGTCCCCCATTAGCACTTATCGTTAATCGTAATTTGGAAGATTATTAGGAACGAAGCTCAATAGGACTTATGGTCATAAACTTTGGGGCCTATTAAAACTAGGACCCATTAATGAAGGGGCCAATTAGGACTTTATCCCATTCTTAATAGTTAGAATAATTTGGTTGCCTATTATGACTGGGACTTTTAGGACTGGGGCCCATTAGGACTGACGCTCGTTAGGAATGGGGCCCGTTTGCCAAGTCAGTGATAAAATCTTATTCTCTGGTACTGTACTGTGCTTACCCTCTATTTCTCATATCTCTAACATAATAAGTTCCACATTTTACTAATACTCAATGAACTTTTTTTTATCATTTAACGACATAATTGCCACTTGATCCAAAGAACAGCTGAGAGATTACTGTAACTCAGTTCTTTCATTAGATCTTCAGAGTATTTTTAGAGAAGTACTGAATGATTGTGTGTACTGAGTGACGATATAGAGAGGGAAAATGGATAAAGAGGGAGAGATAGGGAGAAAGAGAATGAGAGAAAGTTGGAATTAGAAAGTTATTGTACCTTGGTTTCCTACTTATGATGCTTGTTTTTGTGTGAGGTTCAGAGAGAGAGAGAGAGAGAGAGAGAGGGGGGGGGGGGAGTACACACTTATACACCTCAGATGAGAGACTAGACTACACCTCACCCTCTCGTAGAAGATATGAATATTAATTTTAGAGAACAGAGGCAACACTCAGGAGGCGTCTCTACCCTCACACACGAGCGGAGATTACCTTGTGTGTCGTTGGGGCTCTGAATATTAATTAACAGGTGCTAGCAGGTGTCTTTCTACTCTATATTGGAAGAAGATATTATTTAAAGGTTAATAAAGTAAATAAAGTACATATCTTTATTATACATTTTAATAAGCTTCAATTTAAGATATTTTGTGAGCATTAAAGGCGAGAATACTGTACTAACTGTATTGGTTTTCGTCTTAAGATTCTGCTTCTCACTTAGCAACAGCCGGATTCCCAAAGATTTCTACGTTAGGTTATTGTTTTTCTGTCGTAGTTGTTGAGGTGATTAAAATGTTATGACAGTAGATGTATTTTTCCTATTTATGCTAAACAGAGTAAATAAGGTTAACAGTGACACCAAAAATTCTCTGATATTTTACCTTAACTAGATACATCCACCTATACAGCCAATCAAAACGAGAGGATTAAAGTATAGAATATTTCAAAGTTATTCTATACATTAATTTATGTTTTTATCGTAAGTCAACTAGATGTGTATTTCTAAACTGTTCATTTAACGAGGAATATTCACCGTACTAACTCATAAGAATCAAGACGAAAACTACTGACGATATAAACACACTCAATCTTTATCCCAAATTCCCAAACACTTACTTTACCTTCTCACCTTTACCTGGTAATTAAGAACACGTGTAAGTAACATACCTGTAAGATAGTACATAATTAAGGTGGTGAAAATGGTGGTAGGGATTACACCATAACCTATTTCTCTTATCTTTAGTTAAGGGGAAAAGTTAACGTAGGAATGCATTGAGAATTTTGAACGTATTGGAAGTTACAATGTAGAGTCGAGTCTCAGAGTGATTTTGGTGTCATTTTTAGAATTTTGTTGTTGTTGTTATAGCTCAAGTCTTCCAGTAGAGGTTCTTATACTAGTATTTACAAGAAAAACAAGCGTAGGAATCTTTGGTGATCTGGACACACACACACACACACACACACACACATGGTCGAGGAACAGTGGCGCGAGGGATAAAAATGCGGAGGAGGAGGAGGCGGAGGCAGGGTTGGGAGGAGGGACGAGGACGAAGGAGTGAGGGAAGGAGTGAATGAGATAACATGAGTAATCGAGGGAGAAATGAGAGAAGAAGATGAAAGTTAGAACATGAATGGAAGAATAACAGAGGGATGAAATCTAACTTCGATAAGAACGAGAAAGCATAAAGTGAAAGAATAAATTGAGGAATCGGTAAAAGAAACAAGATAACTACGAAGAAACGAAGATGAGGTAAAAAAGAAAGAAAAAAAATTGAGAAGGGAAAGAGAGATAGACGGAAGGAGGTGATGGTGGGGAGAAAAAAAGGTAGAAAGTGGGAAAGGTGAAAGGGGACGTAATTAGGCATAGATTAATTGGGTTGTGTGTGTAGTGGTAGTCATTAGGGGGCAGTTTGGGTCTCTCCTTTCCTTCCTCCCCCCCACCCCTTCTACCTCCCTCCTACCTCGTCTTGTTAACCTTAAACTGTCATCTTACTGAAAGAGTTCACCTCGTCTCTTACCATCCTCCTTCCCCTTCCTTCTAACACTTCATTTATCTTCTTTACTGCTCGTGTCCTTTCTTCTTAATCACCCCCCTTCTCCCCCTTTCCTCCCTTCCTTATTTTACTGTCCCTCCTTCATCCCTCCCTCCTTCTCCTCCTTCCTTCTCCCCCCTCCTCCTTCCCTCCCTCCCACAATACACTCCCTGCTGCCCTTCTCACTTCCTCTTATCTTTCTCTCCCTACATACCATTCTGTCCCCAGTTTCCATATTTCCTTCCTTCTTTTCCACTCCTTTTTCTTCCCATCTACATTGCCATCTCTTCCGCTTCCTTCCTTTCCTCCTCACTGCCCCTCCTCCCTTTTTCTCCACCTAATTGCCCTCCCTCCCTCTTCACTGTCCTCTCCCTCTTTCTCCCGCCCTCATTCCTCATTACCCACCATTCTCACACCCCTTCCCTTCACCTCCACCTTTACCTCACCACCACCACCCCCCACCCCCAACTCCCCCACCTCCCCCACTCCCCCAACCCCCCACCCCCAACTCCCCCCTCCCCCAACTCCCCAACCCCAAAAAGTAAAAACAAAAATCTTCAGTTAATATTTTTCTCCTTCTTGAACAGTGACATAACGATCCATTTAACTGGCTGGTCCCTTAAGCTACGGCACTAAGATGGTCTGCAAGATGTCGTGGGAATTGTCCATTTTTTTTTAGTCAGTAATGGATGTAGATAAGGGTGTTTAGCCTTCATTTAAGGATAGAAAATATGAACTTTTAAAGAATCGTTGAGAATAATGAATCCTTGTCTAGTAAATTTCCACCAATGAGACGAGAGAGAGAGAGAGAGAGAATATACTAGGTTGTGGTTTAGGCTCTTACACCTTACTCCTCCTCCTCCCCTCCCCCTCCCCTCCTCCCTTTCCCTCCCCTCCCTCCCCTCCCCTCCCCCTCTCCCTCCCCTCCCCTCCCCTCCCTCCCCTCCCCTCCCCTCCCCTCCCCTCCCCTTCCCTCCCCTCTTCCCTCCCTCCCCTTCCCTCCCTCCCCCTTCCCTCCCCTCTCTTCCAACCCCTCCTCTTCTCCTCCTCCTTCCCTCCCCTCTCCGTCTTCCCCCCCCTCCTACCCCTTCCTTCTAGTTTCCCCATTCCTCTTCATTTCTTTTCGAGTTTTGTAAAAAGAAGATGAGTAATGGAGGAGGAAAGAGAAGTGACGGTAATGAGGGATAAAACGCGAATAAAAACGGAAATAGATAAGGGAAGAGGAACAGAAGAACAAGAATGGTAGACACGGCATAATTTGATAAGAAGACGTAATATGACCCCTCTCCCTCACCCTCTCTCCCCCTCACCCTCTCTCCCTCTCACCCTCTTACCCCCTCACCCTCTCTCCCCCTACCCCCTACCCCCTCACCACCTCTCCCTCACCACCTCTCCCTCCCCCTTTAAGTGTTTGTGTCCTTTGACCCTTGCAATATGGGGGGTGGCTGGGTTGGGGGGGAGGGGGGGTAGTTGTAGGACATGTAAACAAAGTGAATGGGGTATGGGCTTCGAGTGATGGGACATAAGGAATGGGATTTGGATATGGGGAGGAAATGATGATGGGATAGAGGGAAATGTACTATGGATACGTAGGGGGCGGGGGTGATGAATTTTGGACATGGGGTTCAGATGAGGCTAACTTTACCTTTGGACATGGTAGGTTGAGGTCTTGATATAGGGGGGGGGAGTAATTTAGTCAACACGTATACATTTTCATCCCTCCTTTCTCTCCCCGTTCCTCCCTCCTTTCCCTCCCGTCCCTCCATCTCCCCCGTCTATGGATCTCCCTCCTGTCTCCCCATCTCCTCCTACTCCCTTCCCTCCCCTGTTCATGGATCCTCCTGTCAATTGCCACGAGTTACTGAGAGAGAGAGAGAGAGAGAGAGAGAGAGAGAGAGAGAGAGGTTCTTAAGCAATACGTTTCCATTACCAACAGTTATAATACTCGAGTGTAAATAGTGGCGTGGATGAGTGGATGGATGGTTGGGTGGATGAGTGGGTGGTTGAGTGGATGAGGGGTTGCGGTTGATGAATGGGTGGCTTGGGATGGGTAGGTGGATGGGTGGGGTTGCGGTGGTGTGGATTAGTGAGTGGATACGGTGGATAAATGAGTGAACGATTGAGTGGGGTGGATAATTGATTGAATGAAGAAGTGAGTGGAGTAGATGGATGGGGTGGGTAAGTGGGTGGGGTAGGATGGGGTGGGTAAGTGGGTGGGGTAGGTGGATGGGGTGGGTAAGGGTGGGTAGGTGTGGATGGGGTGGTATGGGTGGGTAGATAATGGTAGATGGGTGGTATAAGGGGGTAGGTGATGGGTAAGGGTAGGTGACGGTGGAAGTGGGTGGGGTAGGTGGATGTTAAAGCAGGTTGGCCAGTGGGTCATTCATCATAGTGTGGGGTAATAATGTAGGTGTTGTTGTGGCGCTGAATAATTTATCTTCAGGTCGGTAAAAGGTGCGCTGGTCTTACTGTTTTGATTTCACTTGTTTTTCTTACATTTTTTACTTTTTTTTTTTTAGTATTTTTTCTTATTTTTCACTTGTTTTTGTTGCATTTTTTTTACTTGTTTTTTTTAACTATTTTTCTTATTTTTCATTTGTTTTTCTTAAATTTTTACTTGTTTTTTACTATTTTTTTATTTTCATTTGTTTTTCTTAATTTTTTTACTTGTTTTTTACCATTTTTCTTATTTTTCACTTGTTTTTCTTACATTTTTACTTGTTTTTACTATTTTTTCTTATTTTCTTTTGACATTTTACTTGTTTTTACTACTTTTCTTATTTCGTTTACTTGTTTTTGTGCATTTGTACTATTTTTCCTAGTTTACTTATTTTCTTGTGTTTTTTCATTTCTTATTAATGTACTTGTTTATCTTTTGCTTTTTACTAAGTATTTTATTTTTCATTGCATTTTTTCTGTATTTTCACCACTTGGGATTTCTTTAGCCCCCGAGAGACTAATGTGTAATATATACTAACATAAGTATCACAAATTCGTACATGTGTGTAGGGATAAGTTCACACACACGCACACACACACTCTTATGAAATTCTAAATTGAATACTGAGTAAATAAAGCTATACAAGATATGAATAGATGTTTACCAAGCTCGTAGGAAGATATACCTACTATAAACTCATATATTCTACCTATTGTAAACTCAGAGTGAAGGTTGAGAAGGTTACGCACCACAGCCCCGAGGGTATCACAGGCTGAGAATAGGTTTGGCTGCGAGGAGGCATAATAACACGCTCTGAAGAAAGGCTAATTTAAAGTGTCGCGGGAATGGGGAAGCCTCGTATTGAATTCACATCTTAGAGTCAGCAGAAGAAGTCTTAAGTCAGTCTCTCTCTCTCTCTCTCTCTCTCTCTCTCTCTCTCCTTCCTCTTTTTTCCTCCTTCTCCTCTCACCCGCGATCTCTACTCCTATTTGACTACTTATGTGTACTAAATTTAAGTGACTTTTTTTACCTCCGGATTCACTTTTGGCCAGCATTGAGTCCAGCAGGCTGGGGATATGGCCAGCTGGTAGTACGTCTGTCTGGCTGGCCTGGTATCTGGCTAGTCGTCGGGCCGGTTGGGTGTCTATAGGTTATTGGCTGGCTGTGTATCTAGCTGTATGGTCGGCTGATCGTCTAACTGGCTAGCTAGCTGGCTGTGGTCGGCTGATGGTCTGACTGGCTGGCTGGCTGTCTAGCTGGCTATTTGGTCTGCTATTCGTCTGAGCGGCCAGGTACATAGGCGTCAGGATTGAGCGTCAGACGGGCAGAATGTTCGTGTGACCGACAATGATGGAGTCAGTTAGAGTGATGGATGGCCGAATAGCGAGACTGTGGCAGCGGTCCATTGTGTGGCGGGATGATGGCACCTTGTTCCTGCCGGGGGTGACGGAGAGGGGCCTGGCACTATCCCTTCATGCCATGGAGCTCGCCACCCCCAACCTCCTCGCCACCCCCACCTTCTCGCCCTCTCCCAATCTCCTCGCCCTTTCCCCACCTCCTCGCTCCTCCCTCACCTCCTCGCCCTCTCCACCTCCTCGACCTTCCCCCACCCCACTCTTCTCTACCCCCACCTCGTTGCTCTTCCCCCACCTCCTCGCCCTCTCCCTCGCCTCGTCGCTCTTCCCCCACCTCCTCGCCCTCTACCCCACTTCCTCGCCACCCAGCTGATGACTACCAGATTGAAAATGTATTGTGGAAACTTTAGATAAATATTGATGTTAAATTTCCTATCTAGAGAACATTGGGAGGATTAATCTGGGCAGGGAAGATGATTTCTCTAGGTAATGGTCGCCTGATATATAGTTTGGTGCAGTGATATTAATGTACCTGTACTTATTAATGTACTTGTTCTTTATAGTGTACAAATTCGTGGGATAATGTACACTGTTACTCTTAGTGATGGTTTACTTGATGTACACTTTTTATGAGTGAGATTAGTGGACTTCAAAAGTTCTAAGTGTACTCATTGTTAGGGTAATGGACACTTAATGTCTCTTAAGTGGTATTTAAGTACTGCTGTAACAGTGAAATATCCTCGTTTATACTTATAATTACCTTTTTCATCCGACTTAAGAAATTAAGTTAAAAAGTGACACAATTCTGAAGCATTAATAAGATTTTTTATAATGTTTAGTCTCCTACAAGTCCTGTCGCCTCTCCTGAACCACGAACCCTAAGATTTAAATTCGTGAACCCGAAGCAGTAAACATTAATGTACTATTCTATCCATAAATGCTTCGGATTCACCAGTCTGTATCTCGTGGTTCAGGAGGAGAGGATACTGAACAAAATAAAAAAATTGCATAATGAGGAAAACAAATCTTTTATCAGGAACGAAATATAGAAATGTTCCTATTGAGATTTCTATATTAACCCTCGAGTACGATGACATTAACCCCTTGAGTACGATGACATTAACCCTCGAGTACGATGACATTAACCCCTTGAGTACGATGACATTAACCCCTTGGGCATTATGACTTAGTAGAGAGTGTCAGCTGTCACAAATAATCTTCATTATTAGGTCAGAGGTCACCAGTAATCCATACAAAAGGTCAGTGATCCGTTTTAATCGTGAACACAACATCCCCCATGACCTGACTAACGAAGGCACACTTGTTGATAAATTTACCTCTTGACAAACACGAAAGACCTGGTATGTTTGTTGTTATTCACTGATAATAACTTGATAGGTGGAGGGTTTGGTGATCACGGCGTCCCTAATCTGTTGGGGGTTTATTCAGGTGGTATGGAAGTGAGTGAGTAGATGATGTGTTTTTTCGTTGTATTTTTTTATTTATTTATTTTAATTATTATTTTTTTTATCTATGAGTCGTGTCATTGTCTATCGGTATTATTATCATTAGTATTAGTTTTTACCTCTCTCTCTCTCTCTCTCTCTCTCTCTCTCTCTCTCTCTCTCTCTCTCTCTCTCTCTCTCCTATATCTCTCTCTCTCTCTCTCTCTCTCTCTCTCTCTACATAGCAAGATAGCAAAGTGTACACCATAGTACTATAGAAACTAAATTACTGTACAAAACACAGTGCTAGCACAGATCATAGTCTGCTTTGTTCCTTGGTACTATTGCAAAGCTGCTGTGCAAACCTACACTGCATGGGAATCATATGTACAACACATGGCCGATACATTCAATTACACAGTGAAAATCATGTTGCTGTAGTTTGAGTGCTGTACTCATCATGTTGCTGTACTCATCATGTTGCTGTACTCATCATGTTACTGTACTCATCATGTTGCTGTACTCATCATGTTGCTGTACTCATCATGTTACTGTACTCATCATGTTGCTGTACTCATCATGTTGCTGTACTCACCATGTTGCTGTACTCATCATGTTGCTGTACACATCATGTTGCAATACACTACACCTCATTTATACAGTCATACGGTTATTTGCCATATAAACACTGGTGCACTTAATGTATTCTCTCCTGTGACATTATTAATACACGTTGCCTTTCGCCTTGGTTCCCGGAAGAGTGCATCTCGATACTCAAGACGATCCCTGACGACTTAAAAGCTTCCCTGGGTCTTTAAATATTATCAGTGTACACAGACTGAAAGAATGTGGCTACCATCCTCGTCTTGGTTATTAATATTGTCCCGGCCAAATGCCTTTTAAAACTCTCTCTCTCTCTCTCTCTCTCTCTCTCTCTCTCTCTCTCTCTCTCTCTCTCTCTCTCTCTCTCTCTCTCTCTCTCTCTCTCTCTCTCTCTCTCTCTCTCAGTAAGTCTTTTTTCTTCATATCATTCTCTAGATCACACACATACACACACACACACACACACACACACACACACACACACACACACACACACACACACACACACACACACACACACACACACACACACACACACACACACCATTCAGAGTTCTCAGCTTCGTTACACAGCTCAAAGGTTTCTGCAACCATACTTCCTCCCCTTGGTAATCTCCCCTTCTCCCCCTCCCCTCCTCTCCCCCAATGATGTACACCCCACCCCTCATTGTTCCCGGTGATTACTGTGGATTAAGTCGGATTAATACCGGAGAGATCAAGCGATTAATTTATATAGGGGGGGAGGGGTGGCCGCTGACCCTAGCTTGTGAATGTTTAGATGGAAGGCTTCAGAGTGGTGTTAGCTGGTGCTTCAGAGTGGTGTTAGCTGGTGCTTCAGAGGTGGTGTTAGCTGGTGCTTCTTGAGTGGTGTTAGCTGGTGCTTTGAGTGGTGTAAGCTGGTGCAGGAGGTGATAGCTGGTGCTTCAAAAGTGGTGGCTGGTGCTTAAAGGAGATATTAGCTGGTGCTTCAGAGTGGTGTTAGCTGGTGCTTCAGAGTGGTGTTAGCTGGTGCTTAAGGGAGGTGGTAGCTGGTGCTTCAGGTGGTGTTAGCTGGTGCTGGTGGTGTTAGCGCGGGCAGAGTGGTGAGTAGCTGGTGCTTCAAGTGGTGTTAGCTGGTGCTTCAGAGTGGTGTTAGTTGGTGCTTCAGAGTGGTGTTAGTTGGTGCTTAAGGGAGGGTGTTAGCTGGTGCTTCAGAGTGGTGTTAGTTGGTGCTTGAGGGAGGTGTTAGCTGGTGCTTGAGGGAGGTGTTAGCTGGTGCTTCAGAGTGGTGTTAGTTGGTGCTTGAGGGAGGTGTTAGCTGGTGCTTCGGAGTGGTGTTAGCTGGTGCTTGAGGGAGGTGTTAGCTGGTGCTTGAGGGAGGTGTTAGTTGGTGCTTAAGGGAGGTGTTAGCTGGTGCTTCAGAGTGGTGTTAGCTGGTGCTTTATGGAGGAGGAGTTTCAAGATTAGGTTTCGGAGGTTTTTATCCAGATAGGAGTAAATGGGAGCTCCCCTTTATCCATGGTAATAGTTCCCTAAGAATGGTTTTGGAGTCCTTTATCTTATGTTAATACACCTTTTCAAAAACCTTATCCAAACACCTTATCCTACCTCTTTATCCAATAGTGTAAGGCCTCTGAGTGTAATATTGGAATCCCTTAATCTGTCTTAACCCCCCCCCCCAACCAAACACTTTTTTGAGACCCTTTATCCAAATTTCTTATCCTTCCCTCCTATCCAGACCCCTTATTCAAATTCTTTATCATAACCTCTTACCCTAACCTCTTATCTTAGCCTCTTATCCTAGCCTCTTATCCAAACCCCTTATCCAAACCTTCTATCCAAACCCCCTATCCGAACCCCCTATCCAGAACCCTTATCCAGAACCCTTACCCAATCCTTTACTAAACTCATTGCCTAAAAAGAAAATTACCACAGTTTTTCATAATATTTTAAAAATTCTTAAAATGTTGTTTAACCAATGGGAAAAAAAATGTATAACTAAAAACATTCCCCGATTTTTTACATAGGCCTATTTGTATTATAAAAAATAAACGCACAAAAAAGTAATGCGTTCTACTACCTGATGCTTCTTGTTAGTGGAATAGTCCAGAGTCATGCCCCGTAATGACCTTCAAGATAACGCAGCTTAATGGTCGTTACCTCATAACAGCCTTGCCTCTCGTGCCCTCTCCTCCAAACCTCCTTGCCCCAGATAGAGTGATAGTGAAGGTGGTGCCACGCCCATACATATTTCGAAGAGTGTGTGTGTGTGTGTGTGTGTGTGTGTGTGTGTGTGTGTGTGTGTGTAGAATTGTGAGTGATTTTGCGTGTGCCTATTGTGCGCCAGTGAGTTAATACGTATCATACCATACAGCCATAACAAGCAAATCCCACCTTGAGATTCCAATCGCAAATATCCAATCTTTATTTTTTCCAATCATAATATTCCACCTGTGTTCGAATCCAATCCCAATACCTGAGTTCAAATTGATTCATCTCCAAGACCCAATTTCCGGGTTCAAAAAATTTCAATATTACTCTCTTGTCTCTGAGTCTCTTTCTTTCTCTTTAAGTATCGTTAAAAAATCTTATAGGTAAAGGGAACAAAAGTTAAGTTAGTGTTTAAAGCTTGTTGTTATCATGATTACGAAACTGTAAGAAAATTCAGTGTTTAGTTGCTCCTTAAATGCGACAGTCCTTCAAAATTTGCTCCTTCTCCCACTTCCTACATCCCACCACCGCCTCCTCCTCTTGCCACCTTCCATCCTCCTCCTCCTCCTCCTCCTCCTCCCACCTCCACCTCCACCTCCTCCTCCTCTTCTTCCTCCACCTTCCACCTTCCACCACCATCTCCTCCTCTTGCCACCCTCCTCCTCCTCCTGGCACACAAATGTTTCTAATATCTCAAGAATTTCTTTCCCCTTGAGCCTCTACAAAGATGAACCTGACGTCGCTCTCACATCAAAGGGATTTTATGTGGGGAGGGGGAGGGCGTGGAGTCGTCTTCGGGGATTTACTCAATATCTCACTCTGTTATAACCACCCAGGAGATTTTTTGCACTTGTGTGGGTGAAAACTGTTAAATATTGGAAGAAAAAATATAGAGTGGTTTGGAGTGGGTGTGGGTGAAAATGAGGTGAGATGAGGGAGTGGAGTGGTGGGGTGGAAGTAGGGGAGTGGGTGGTGGGGTGGAGTAGGAGTGGGTGGTGGGGTGGGATGGGGGAGTGGGTGGGATTGGAGAAGGGTGCTGGGTGTGGATTGGGAGAGTGGGAGTTCGGTGGTGAAGAATGAGTGGGTTTGAGGTGTGTGGTGGGAGATGGGTGGGATTGGGGGTGGATGGTGGGGTGGGGGTGGGTGGGGTGGGAGTGGGGAGTGGGGTGGGGTTCCGTGCCATGGTTGGAGTAAGGGAAAGGATGGAGTGGGGGTGGGATTGGAAAGGGGTAAGGTTAGAGGTGGGAAGGGTGGTGATGGGGTGTGTGTGTTGCAGGGCTGGAGAGGAGGAGGGGGGTGGTGGTGGGGTTGAAAAGGTAATGGGGAGAATGTGGGAGTTGAGCGGTGGGGGTGGAGGGGTTAATGCAGTCTCACCTCTTTTATGTACAACGGCTTAAAATTTATTACTGGTGAGAAGATAAAGAGTCATTTACAAGGGTAGAGAGAGGGGTAGAGACGAGGGGAAGAATAGAAGGAGGAGGGAGATGAAGAGAAGGAGGAAGAGGGAGCTTAAGGAGAAGAGGAAGAAGCAGGAGGAGGAGGAGGAGGAGGAGAATCACATGAGAAGGGGGAGGGGGGGAAGAGGAAGAAGCACAAGAGGAGGAGGTAGGAGGAAGGAGGAGGAGGAGGAGGAAGAAGATGAGGTAGGAGGAGGAGGAGGAGGAATAAGATGAGAGAGGAGGAGGAGGAAGAAGCAGGTAGAAGGATGTTGCTGGGATTACCTTCAACACCTTACTTACCTGAAGAGATATTTGCCCTCTTGAGAAAACATCAAAAAATGGTAAAAATAAATCTTACTCACTAATGCTTGTTCCGCTCAAGAGTTTTATTGTCGAGGGAGACGAAGAGGAAGGAAGGAAAGAGATGGAGGGAGGAGAGGCGGAACAGGAGAAGAAGAAGGGTGGTGTGAGGAAAGGGAGAAGAAAGGTGGAGGAGGTAGTAGGGGGACGAAGGTTGTAGGAATTGAGAGAATGGGAAAAGCAGGAGGATAAGGAAGAAGTGGTTGAAGAGGAGGTGAAGAAGAGAAGAGGAGGGAGGGAGGGATAATGTGGAGGGACAGTATAATTTAGACAAAATAATTTCTAAAATTTAATAATAATAATAATAATAATAATAATAATAATAATAATAATAATAATAATATTATTATTAATAATCCTTAATATCTCGCACTGGCAATTTTAACAACAATATCATAATTGTATTTCTACTCCAAGACTTAAATATGCAAAGAAAGATATACCTTGGATATATACTAGGTAGTAGGCAGCTACCAAACAGGGAGGTACTACCGCCTGGGAAGATATTGGAAGCATAATGTGTTGTCTAATGGTAGACCCTGCTGCCATATGTGACCAAGTCCCAGGTTGCTCATCTGACTTTCTGCCTCATTTACACACAATTGCAGGGTCTCAATTGTTTCTCTTACTATTGACAACACAACATACATACAGTATACAGTATTGTTTCTCACTATTTATTTTTTTATTTTTTTACATTTTGTATTTCTTTATGGTTCATTATTATTATTATTATCAGTGTTGATATTATTATTATTTTTATCATTACTAATTTGTTATTTTATTTATAATTTTTTATTTTTTATTATAAATTTTATTTACTGTGGATTATTATTTTATTTTAATTTTATATTTTTATTAACAATTTTATTTACTATGAATTATTATTATTATTATTATTATTATTATTATTATTATTATTATTATTATTATCATCATTATTATTATTATTATTGTTATTGTTGTTGTTGTTGTTGTTTCCCCCCCAGTGGGTCAGTGACCTGTGCCCGGGAGAGCTAATCCCTGTAAAGAACAACAACAATCGGCTATACCCGTCTCCTATAAGTAGTCTGGTAAATATAACACCAAGGTATTAACATATATGAACTCTGTGTAATGAGTCGGAAAAAATAACGATGGTAATAGTCTGATTGTATGTCTTGTTCAGCTTAAGATCTCACTCCTAATAACATGTAGTAATGATGGCTGACGTTGGTTGAGGATACAAACAATGTGAACTTTTAACTTTGTATACATAGGTTATACGGATTTTACTTGAAGATTAGCTCCCCAGTTTCTTTCACCTCGAGACTAACAATTCTAATGTTATTCTATCCTAGCCTAATCTATTTCCTCCAGGTAGCATTAGGGTATTTAATCTTCAGGTGAAATAATCTTAGGGGCTACTAGTCTTCATGTAATCTAAATATACAAACTAAACTCACGAAAGGAAACTCAAATATACACAAACTAATTCACACTTCCTCCCCTTCCCAAAATAATAAAAAAAATTCACCAGGAACATTGTAAATAAAATAGAATTACAAGAGTTGGGTTTATTTTATGTTAAGTTTATGCACATTTGATATTATTTATTTTCCTTTTTTTCTTTATTAACAGAAAAAAAAACATTAGAAAAACATGTTGGTAGTAGGTTCACTGTATGTCACCACCCCCTCTCAACCCCCATCACCCCCACCCCCATCAACCCCTCACCCTCACCCCCTCAACCCCTCCCCACTACCCCCCATCACCCCCTCACCACCTCCCCAAGCGCCTTGCCCAAAATTATGAGTAAAAAACACTGAAAAAAATCAAGTGAAAATATTTAGCCAGTGTCTAAATTTCATCTTCCTAACGCAAAAAAAAAGTGCCTGAGATTTTGCCCCAAGAAGCAAACAAACAAGAATTAATATACAAACAATTAAACAAACAAGCAAACGAATAGAAATTAATGGATAAATACACATACATAAAATACAAACAAATTAACAAAACAATTAAATAAACAGACAAAACAAATAATCAAGCAAACAGAATAGGGAGACCAGGGGGGGGTAAACAAACAGTACCCAAACAAACACACGTAAACTCACACCAACACTGAATATTCAGATTTTTTCCCCAAACAAACTTAAAAATAAATACGATAATAATCTCACCAGCTTTAAACACTTCAGTAACTCGTATGAATTTATGAGCTAAAACACTCATATTTTTCTACCAATACTGATTACTCATTATTTTCACCAAGAGGATTTAAATCTCTCGGTTATAATAATGTTCTTTTCCCGGTGAACGTAAGTTAAGATATCAGACTATAATGTGTGGTGGTGATTGATGGTGCTTTAAAAATTACTAAATGTTTGACGTACTTAATCTAGGATGAAAAGATAACATTCATTTATTTTTTTTTATTCTGATCGCCGTTGTACAAAAACTTAACCGATATAAAACTTAACCGATATGAAACTTGACCGATAAAAGTACTTAACAGAGACTCAAAGTTCATTATTTTGCAAGGCTTGGGAAGCTATATGACGTAAGTTAACATATTCTGTATATTTCCATTATTAACAGTAGCTTATTAACACTACAGCAAGTTAATTTTATGTTATTAAATCAGTTTATATTACAACTAATTATTTTTTTACGATAAATTGATGTATTGTTGTGGGGTATTGTTGTCGTCGCCCCAAGATGGCGGTCACGCGTCAAGCAGGATGATGACACTCATGACAACATCTTGACGGCTGCTTAATATTTAATTAATTTCTTCCATTACTCAGTATAGGCATTTAAATCATCGTAATATTTAATCTCAATCTAATTTAATATTTAGTATGGTATTTTTATCAGTTTTTATTTTGTTTTTAAGGATTTTATCAAATAATAATTAGTTTTAAATAGTAATTAGCACCTGGTTGAAGATGTGATAGGTGTATAGGTCTACGACTCAAGCAGTGCAGTTACAGCAACACCTGTGGGAGGTCATGCTTGCGTGCCCTCCATACCTCACTGTGCTAATACCTGACTTACGAACTTAAGAAGAAAACTAAGTGATAATTTTTATAAGTGAAAGTGTTATAAACTCTCTGAAATACTTAGAAAATCATGGAATGTCTTGACTGAGTGAGAAAAATGTGATTTAATTGGCAGCATCGTCCTCCTCCTTCCCTCCCATCAGCCATGACACCTGCCCACAGCGCCCATCAAGGTATAACATTATTTAACATATTTATAGGCCTACGATTATTTCATTATTACCTGCTATCATTATTTTTTTTTTTATTTATTCCTTTAAGTTTCTAATTTATTTTAGTCACATAATAAGCGATTAATTTAAAACAAGCAAAACTAGCATCAGACACTGACGCGTAACTGTCGACGAGCACGGACGCCATTTCAAAATTTCCCGGAGAGGTTTAAAGGATGATGGTTGATTTAAAAGATTGATGGATGATTTAAAATGATGATGGAAGATTTAAAGGGTGATGATTGATTAAAAGGATGACGGTTGATTTTAAATATTGATGGATGATTTAAAAGGATGACGGTTGATTTAAAAGGATGACGATTTATTTAAAATGATGATGGAAGATTTAAAGGGTGATGATTGATTAAAAGGATGACCGTTGATTTAAAAGGATGACGGTTAATTTAAAAGGATGACGGTTGATTTTAAAGATTGATGGATGATTTAAGGGGTGATGGTTGACTCATGAACGTGATTTAGACGTCGATAATTTATTTGTTAATAAAGTTAATTATGTAATATCATCCTAATCATCCCAATCATCTCATCCATCAAGTCATCCTAATCACCCGTTCCTACAGTGATTAGGATGACTGGATGAAGGAGATGATTGGGTGATTAAGATGACTGGGTGATTAGGATTGGTTGGATGGGATGATTGGTTGATTTAGGATTGATAGATACAGTGATTGGGTAATTAGGATGACCTAATGAATGGGATGATTTAGTGATTAGGATGACTGGTTATTCCATCCATCCAGTCATTCTAATCACCCAATCATCCTATTCTTACAGTCAACCTAATCACCCAATCATCCTATTCCTACAGTCATCCTAATCACCCAGTCATATCATTCATCCAATCATCCTAATCACCCAATCATTCCATTCACCCAATCATCCCAATCCAAATTATCATTATACTAAATCATTACATTCATCTTAATCAACCAATCATCCCATTCATCCAGTCATCCTAGTCACCCAATCATATAATTCATCCAATCATCCTAATCACCCAATCATCCCATTCATCCAATCATCTTAATCACCCAATCATATCATTCATCCAATCATCCTAGTCACCCAATCATATCATTCATTCAATCATCCTAATCACCCAATCATCCCATTCATCCAATCATCCTAGTCACCCAATCATCCTATTCCTACATTCATCCTAATCATCCAGTCATCCCAGGCTATCAATCATCCCAATCACCCATTCATCCCAATCACCCAATCATCCCATTCATCCAATCATCCTAATCACCCAATCATCCCATTCATCCAATCATCCTAATCACCCAATCATATCATTCATCCAATCATCCTAGTCACCCAATCATGTCATTCATCCAATCATCCTAGTCACCCAATCATCCAATCATCCTAATCACCCAATCATCTCATTCATCCTAATTACCCAATCATCCTAGTCACCTATTCATCCAATCATCCTAATCACCCAATCATATTCATCCAATCATCCTAATCATCCTAATCACCCAATCATCCTAGTCACCCATTCATCCAATCATCATAGTCACCCAATCATCCTATTCCTACATTCATCCCAATCATCCTAGTCACCCATTCATCCAATCATCCTAGTCACCCAATCATCCTATTCCTACATTCATCCTAATCATCCAGTCATCCCAGGCTATCAATCATCCCAATCACCCATTCATCCCAATCACCCAATCATCCCATTCATCCAATCATCCTAATCACCCAATCATCCCATTCATCCAATCATCCCATTCATCCAATCATCCTAATCACCCAATCATATTCATCCAATCATCCTAGTCACCCAATCATGTCATTCATCCAATCATCCTAGTCACCCAATCATCCAATCATCCTAATCACCCAATCATCCCATTCATCCTAATTACCCAATCATCCTAGTCACCCATTCATCCAATCATCCTAAGCACCCAATCATATTCATCCAATCATCCTAATCATCCTAATCACCCAATCATCCTAGTCACCCATTCATCCACTCATCCTAGTCACCCAATCATAATTCATCCAATCATCCTAATCACCCAATCATCCCATTCAGCCAATCATCTTAATCACCCAATCATATCCTTCATCCAATCATCTTAATCACCCAATCATCCCATTCATCCAATCATCCGAGTCAGCCAATCATATCCTTCATCCAATCATCCTAACCCCCAATCATCCCATTCATCCAATCATCCTCATCCCATTCATCCAATCACCCTAGTCACCCAATCATATCCTTCATCCAATCATCCTAATCACCCAATCATATTCATCCAATCATCCTAATCCCCAATCATCCTAATCACCCATTCATCCAATCATGCTAATCACCCAATCATCCCATTCATCCAATCATCCTAGTCACCCAATCATATAACTCATCCAAGCATCCTAATCACCCAATCTTCCCATTCATCCAATCATCTTAATCACCCAATCATATTCATCCAATCATCCAATCACCCAATCATCCCATTTATCCAATCATCCTAGTCACCCAATCATATAATTCATCCAATCATCCTAATCACCCAATCATCCCATTCATCCAATCATCTTAATCACCCAATCATATAATTCATCCAATCATCCTAATCACCCAATCATCCCATTCATCCAATCATTTTAATCACCCAATCATATCCTTCATCCAATCATCCTAACCCCCAATCATCCCATTCATCCAATCATCTTAATCACCCAATCATCCCATTCATCCAATCATCCTAGTCACCCAATCATATAATTCATCCAATCATCCTAATCACCCAATCATCCCATTCATCCAATCATCCTAATCAATCATCCTAATCACCCATTCATCCAATCATCCACCCAATCATCCCATTCATCCAATCATCCTAGTCACCCAATCATCCATCATCCTCATCCAATCAATCATCTAATCACCCAATCATATTCATCCAATCATCCTAATCACCCAATCATCCCATTCATCAATCATCTTAATCACCCAATCATATAATTCATCCAATCATCCTAATCACCCAATCATCCCATTCATCCAATCATCCTAGTCACCCAATCATATAATTCATCCAATCATCCTAATCACCCAATCATCCCATTCATCCAATCATCCTAGTCACCCAATCATATTATTCATCCAATCATCCTAATCACCCAATCATATAATTCATCCAATCATCCTAATCACCCAATCATCCCATTCATCCAATCATCTTAATCACCCAGTCATATCATTCATCCAATCATCCTAATCACCCAATCATCCCATTCATCCAATCACTCTAGTCACCCAATCATATCCTTCATCCAATCATCCTAATCACCCAATCATATTCATCCAATCATCCTAATCACCCAATCATCCCATTCATCCAATCATCCCAGTCACCCAATCATATCCTTCATACAATCACCCAATGACCCAATCATATAATTCATCCAATCATCCTAATCACCCAATCATCCCATTCATCCAATCATCCTAGTCACCCAATCATATAATTCATCCAATCATCCTAATCACCCAATCATCCCATTCATCCAATTATCCTAGTCACCCAATCATATCTTTCATCCAATCATCCTAACCACCCAATCATCCCAATTATTCAATCATCCTATCCAATTATCATAATCGCCCAATCATCCCATTCATCCAATACTAAACATCCAATCATCCCATTCATCCAATCATCCTAATCACCCAATCTTCCCATTCATCCAATTATCATAATCACCCAATCAACCCATTCATCCAACCATCCTAATCACCCAATCATATAATTCATCCAATCATCAGTCATCCAATCATATTCATCCAATCATCCTAGTCACCCAATCATATTCATCCAGTCGTCCTAATCACCCAATCATACATAGCCAATCATCTTAGTCACCCAATCATGCCATTCATCCAATCATCCTAATCACCCAGTCATCTCATTTATCTAGTCTTGTTTTGTTAATTACTACACGTTCTTCCTGGCCTTGTTACCTCTCTCTCTCTCTCTCTCTCTCTCTCTCTCTCTCTCTCTCTTGTTTTGCTCCTCAGTAATTCCCGTTTCGTTTGTTTTTGTTATTTATTTCGCTCATTCTTCTTGCATCCCACTTCTTTCTACCCATTCCACTCTCCCTCCCTCTCCCTTTCTCCATTCCCTCCTTCTCCCTCCCTCCTCCCTCCTTCCTCCCTTCCTTCCTTCCTCTTCCTTCCTTCCTCCTCCTTCCTTCCCTCCTTCCCTCTCCCTCACCCCCCTCCTCCTCTCCTTCCTCCTTCCTCTCCACCATTCCTCCCCTCCTTCTGTCCTCCTCCTTTCTGTCCCTCCTCCCTCCCCCCCCTCCCCTTCCCTCCTCTCCTCCCCTTCCTCCTTCCCTTCCTCCTCCCCTCCCCTCTCTCTCCCTCCTCCCCTCCCCCTTCCTCCGTCCCCTTTGCTCCCTCACTCCCTTCCTTCCTCCTCTCCCTTTCTCCCTCCTCCCCGCCCTCCTCCTTCCTCCTCCCTCCCTCCCCTCCCCACTCCTCCCTCCTCTCCTCCTCCCCTCCCTCCCCTCCCTCCCTCCCTATCCAATTGGCTTTCATTCGTTTCTCTTCCTTTTCCCACTTTCCTACCACCTTCTCTTCCTTCCATTTACCCCTCTCTCTCTCTCTCTCTCTCTCTCTCTCTCTCTCTCTCTCTCTCTCTCTCTCTCTCTCTCTCTCTCTCTCTCTCTCTCTCTCTCGCTCGTGTAACTTTCATTTATTTATCTTCCCTTCCCCCCTCTATCTCCTCCTCTCCCCCTATCTCCCCATATCCCTTCCTCATTCTTCCCCTTCTCTCTCACATAAAAGTAAAAACAAAAAAAACTATCGTAGAGAATCGCGTAAAGCCCGAGAAAGGTTTACGAAACAGCAGAAAATTCTAATAAAAAAAAAAGGAATTGTCATGTTTTTTCTCGTAGGTTTGTTGTGTGTGTTTCTGGTATTATTTTAAAGAATTTTAGCGGTGCCGGAAGAGAGTGTAGGGATGGAGGGGTTGGGGGGTAGTATGTGATGGGATAGAGTAGGGGGTGTGAGGGTAGGGAGGGGTGGGGATGGAGAGGAATGGGAGGTAAGGATGGAGTGGAATGGGGATGGGGGGTAGAGTAGGGAGTGGTAGTGTAGGGAGGGGAGTGGTGAGGTGGGGTGGGGGATTGGTGGGGTGAGAATGGATTGATTGTGTTGTGGTGGGCTGGGAAATTAGAGTTATAGGAGGTAGAGTAGCGTGGTAGGGAGTTGGAGTGGAGAAGGAGAGAGTATGGTGTAATGGTCAGCATCCTCGCCTAGCAAGCGAGCGGCTCCGAGTTCGATCCTTGGGCTGGGTGAAACTATGGGCAAGTTTCTTCATGCCATTTGCCTCTGTCTACCCAGCAGTAATTGGGAACCTGGATGTTAATCGATTTCCTGATCGTATTACGGGGTAATGGTTAGCCAGTGCAGTTGGCAAGTTATTCGGTCTTCTTGGACTATGCCTTGATACTGAGTCATGCAGCTCGTTAACTTTGGGTGTGATTGTTGTGTTGGCGACAGCTTCAACACCTTAAACAAATTCACATCTAGGTGGCCCTTGGGCCGGTAATCCTCTATTTCGAGGGGCTTCCATTATTATTATTATTATTAGTGTAAGGGAGATTGGGATTGCGGGAGTTGCCTCACAATGGCGATGAATTTTGGTGGGCAGCCAAAACGGCTGAGGGTCCACCAGAGGGCTTCCCTGTTGACCGAGTCGAAGGCCTTCGTTAGGACGATGAGAGCCATGTACAGGTCACGACGCTGTTCTCTGCACTTTTCCTGTATCTGGCGGGCAGCAAAGATCATGTCCGTGGTACCACGTGATGGTCTAAAACCACATTGAGATTCTGGGAGGAAGTTTTCCGCCTCAGGAAGGAGTCTGTTTAGGAGGAATCAGGCGATAATCTTGCCAGTCACGGAGAGCAGCGAGATCCCACGGTAGTTGCCACAGTCTGACCGGTCTCCCTTGTTTTTATAAATATTGACAATGGAAGCGTCTTCAAGAGATTGGGGGATTTCCTCCTTTTCCCATATATTCTCCAGGAGAGAGTGGAAATATATTCTCCAGGAGAGAGTGGAAATGGCTGGTAAGCAGAGGTCCTCCTGCTTTATACACCTTGGCTGGGATTCCATCAGGTCCCGAGGCTTTATTATTTTGCATCTGTTTGATGGCGGTAACTATCTCATCTAGGGATGAAGGATAGCTGAGGTGGGTCAGTTCTGGATGCTGTGGGACCTGCTGGGTAGTCAGGACATCCACATCGGTGTTTCGGTTGAACAATGAATTGTAGTGCTCTTTCCAGAGCTGAAAGAGGCCTTCATCGTCTTTAACTAAGAAGTTACCGTCCGATGAGGGGAGGGGGGCTGTGCGAGTAGTTGGCCCATAAAATGTTTTAAAGAAATTGATAAATTCGCGCATCTTGTGCTGATCTGCATTTTTTTGTATTTCACATGCTTTATTTTTAAGCCAGTCATTCTTAAGAATGCGAGGTTCCCTCTGGGCTGCCGTTTTCTTCTTGAGGAATGTATCAGCTTTGGTCCGAGACTGAGGGTTGTTCTGCCGGTCAGTAAAAGCAGCACGTTTATCATCGATGATTACTTTGATTGCCGGGTCATTTTCAGCACACCAGTCCTGGTGTATTCTTTTGATCTGGCCGAGGGGGTCTCTGCAGGTTTTTGTCATAACAGTGTTGAGAGTATCCCATTCGGCACTGGGATTCACGTTGTTTGCTGTTGGGTTGTTTATAAGCCCATGTTCGAGGTGCTCTCTGAAAGCATGTGCTACTGCTGGGTCCTCTCGACGCTTGGTGTTAAAACCTCTTCTGGAGACTTGCTGCCTTTGCCGTTTTGGGGCGACGTGGAGTGAGAGCTTGGCTCTGACAAGTCGATGATCAGTGTCACAGTGGTCTGAGCCACGCATGGCACGGGTGATAAGGACATCCCGGCGATCTCTTTCTCTGACAATGATCGAGTCAATGAGTTGCCAGTGTTTGGATCGTAGTTGTTGCCACGAACCCTTGAACTTGTCGGCTTGCCGAAACAAGGTATTGGTGATAGTGAGGCTGTGCGCAGCACACTTGCTGAGGAGGAATAGGCTGTTGGCTTTACACTTGCCTAGTCCATTTCTCCCTATGGTTCCCCGCCAAATACTAGCATCTCTGCCAACTCTGGCATTGAAGTCGCCAAGGAGCACAACCGTGTCTTCTCTGGGGATAGAGGTTAGCACTGTGAAGGTTGGCATAAAATGCCTCCTTAATGTCGTCCTCTGCATCCAGTGTTGGGGCTTATGCACTAATGAAAAAGGCATGACATAAGTGATTCAGTGAGACTCGAAACATCGTAAGGTGCTCGTTCATCCCAATGGGCATTTCAGTTAGCCCATGTAGGATGTGTTGGCGGATGGCAAAGCCAACTCCATAAATGCTGTTTTTCTCTTCAGCAGGCTTACCCTTCCAGAAGAAGGTATAGCCAGACCCCCGTTTTGTGAGCTGGCCCTCATCTGGGAGCCGGGACTCACTGATGACTGCTATGTCGTTGTTATTCCTAGCCAGCTCTTTTGCCACAAGGGCAGTTTTTCTTTCAGGACGCTCATTTCTGCCAGTATCCAGAAGGGTCCTGACATTCCATGGAGTGACCAAAAGAGGTTGTATGGTTTGTTTTTGTTTGGAGCTGTGATTTTGACTGTGTTTTCGACCGCAAAAGGATGACCTCACTGGGTAAAATTGTCCAGTCAGGTTGGGTTCTTAGGCAGGCTATGTTTAGGGCACCTTTTCTAGCCCCCTCCCCGTGTGGGGTGAGCAGAGCGGCTACTCGAAAGGGCTGCTCAGTCGCACAGACAGGACCGGCTTGCACTGCTGCCTAGATCCCAGTGCTTAAACGACCATCTTAACTGTGCCGCCCATGTGCAGAGTTGTGACGAGAGACTTCCTACAGTCATCTGTGGCTGTCCCCGTCGCCACTCGTCCGTCACCATAGGACTTTTGGGGTTATAGGGGTTTTCATGATGATGAGTGGTATGATGAACTGGAAAATGGCTGCCCGTGAGTTGATTTATGTGGTGAGGCAGGAGTGGAGGCTGCAACCACACATCTTGGCTCCCCCTTTTCCTGATCCAGTGGTGCAAGTTTTGCAACGACTAGGGAGAGGGAGTGTTGCAATGGACTGCCCATAGCTCAGTTTGTTGGGTTTTGTCTTAGTAGCCTGTCCATCATGCATTGCCTTCATCCGCCGGTGTAGTTGTTGGGTTTCCACTGTGGTCACCTCTTCCGCCTATACCACCGTTAGGGACTTGTTGGAGCTCTATAAGCATGCGGGGCTCCACCGCAGATTTTTCGTTCGGGGGCACAGTAGGAATCTTGATGGTGAAGAGACTGTGTACTGGCAGGGGATAACTTATGCAAGTTGCTTCCCTGTTTGCCACGAGGGCTAGCCAGCGGCGACAGCTGAAAGCGAGAGGGAGCAAGCAGTGTTTGCACCTTAACACTAATATAGTGCTGCTACACTAGACGCATTTCACCACCCTGTGTGCTACACACAAACACACACACGCACACACGCACACGCACACACACACGCACACACACACGCACACACACGCACACGCACACACACACACACACACACACACACCTCTGTACATTGCGAGGCGTTTTCAAATATTTAACGTTGAACCGAGTTCACACAACCAGACTGCATTTTTGTTTCGGTGTGTGTGTGTGTGTGTGTGCGCGCGTGAGCGTGCGCCGTGCGTGTGTGTGTGCCAGCAATCAACCCCCTACAGTCCCTCACAAGTGGTGGTAGTGACACTTGTAAACGATCCAACACCTAGTTTAATTTGCATCATTCAAGGGCGAAGCTTCAGGCGTTTAGAAACACTTGTGTCATGAAATTACTCGCCCAGCGGTCATACACAATTTAACAATATATTACTCTTGGAAACAAAAACTATCTCATATGTTTCAGGAACCGAGTAAACCTTTATTTTTTACGTATAGTGTTAAATAATCACTGAGAATCTTACAACAAATTTAAGCTTTTAATGGTGAGTTATACTGAAAGTTTTTTTATGGCTAGATTTACTGACAGCTTTTGTATGGCGAGTTATACTGACAGAAGTAAATTGTATTAATGGACAGAGTACGTTTCAGCCTGTCTGTCTAGGGGGAGGGGCGGGCCAGGAGCATCAACATCCTGTCCTATTTGCTATTGGCTGGCTTGAGCAATTCCACGTGGATTCTGAGTTCTGATTGGATCAACCATATCTTTGGGTCAACAGACTCTGTCGTAAATTTTCAGTAGCTGTGTTTATTCACAGTTAAATACATTCTGTTTATTCTAATTGCCGCAATAGTTATATCTGTTGTTAATTTATGACACTGGGGCATTAATAGACACATTTAAATAGTTACACACATATTGAACTCATTGTAAATAATAATAAACCTTATTTATTTGGGATACTATGACGTCATTACCGTGTAAATAAACCTGTGTATTATTGATTTGGTTAATAGACTATAGTGAGTTATGGGTAAGCAGTAATGGGTTAATGGATTGGCTATAATGGGTTTAATAGGCAGGGTGTGATGGTAGACGGCGTGGTGAGTTAACCTACCTTCCTACCTACCTACCTACCTACCTCCCACCCCACCCCACCCCACCCCACCCCACCCTACCCTACCCTACCCTACCCTACCCTACCCTACCCTACCCCACCCCACCCTACCCCACAAGCTGTACAAACTTTAGGTTTCTTCGTGCTGGAGGATTTTATGAACAATATGGCTGCCGTAACATTAAAATCGACCTCGTTATGTCCATCGCAGTAGTGGAGACGTGTGGAGGTACTGTACTGTGTTGCCTCACATCAGTCAGTAGGATAATTTATAGGAAGGGTTTAATAGATGCAACACAATCGTGGCGTGGGGTTAATCCTGTGAGTACGATGGTTAAACACTTTGAGAATGGTGGAATAATGTTTTGATAACGATGGTTTAACGTTTGCAGTTAATGTGCAGTTCTTTCAATTATAGTTTAATCCTTCCAATGATTGTATTACGTTCAATAATGAATAAACAATTTCGTCCTCTAAAGGTTAACATAATTATATCGTAGATTCACTTGATTTACTTAATTACACATGTCAGAATAAGTCTTGAACTGACACAAGTTAATTTGCTACAATAATTCACATTTCAAATAAATTTATATATCTAAAAAAATATTTTCCACGTACTAATTAGCTCACATGTCAATAACACATGAAATTCTCTGTGCAGTCTTACCGGGACCATGATAAGTGAAAGTTAGTCTCTGAACCTTGACAACACATTAGGGGCAGTGCGGATACAGTACACTGAATAGTAAGGTTCGGTACACAAAGAGGCGGCGTGGCATAAAGTTACAATTTTTTATTTAGTTTCATTTTGATCCGACAATGAATTACTTAGTTAAGCTATTTATAAAGACCCACCTGTCTGACAGACGGACGCAGGTAACACTATATACTTACTCCGTATTATGACGGGGCATAATACTCGTGAACATGACGATGGAATGATGGGAACTTGAGGGAACTGGTCGATGTTGTAAGTTGTGAAGGCTATAGGATGAGGGGAACTAGGGTAGCCTACCTGAATGATGTGAGGATGACAGGCTTAGGTGGGACAGGGATCGTAGGATTTATAAATACGAACGGATGACGTAGACCAATCCTAAAGCTCTGGGGATGAAGTGGAACACAAAATTGATCCGTTTAACTGATAGGAGATTGTAGGATAAAGAAAACTGCCATCCTTGGGGGTCGTGAGGAAGGATTGGATGAAGGATGAGAGTAACTGAGGTATGATTTCCCTCAAAACAATACCGGAAGCCTTACTGGGGAAGGGGTAATGGGGGGTGAGACTGTTGTTCTTGGAATTATAGTGTTCATGATCGGTGACAGAGGGGCTTCAGTAGGCTTCACTTTATATTACCTGTTTGTGTGTGTGTGTGTGTGTGTGTGTGTGTGTGTGTGTGTGTGTGTGTGTGTGTGAGAGAGAGAGTTATTGCGTCTGTTCTATATATATGTACCGATATATATATTGGGGTATATCTATCTCATTATCTTCCCATCTATTTCTGTGTCTCTCTGACTGGCCTCGATTCAACACGTAAAAAAAAAAAAGGTGCAAACCTGTTATGGGACTTAATTACCTATCACTCGGTGTTCTGGATACAGCTGAGGCATTAACCCATTACATTACATTACTGGAGATATAAGAACGTTCCTACATACACTTGACTAACATGACCTACCAAATTAGACTAGGACTGTGATGTAATGAGTAACGTCCTCTGGTCTCCTCTATTTATGTACGAAAATAACAAAGGGACGTCTATTAAATCCTACACAGGTTTAAGGTAGCGGATTCCTGAGGATTAAGAGATGATGTCCACCGTCCTCCCCCCCAGTCGTGTGCAGCCGTGCCTATAGGATTACCAAGTGTGTGTGTTTGTGTATAATCGTCGTAACTTAACCTTAGTGATCGTGTAGTTAGTTATTAATTATCGTTCATTATTGTGTATAACAGGCTGATGCAGACGCTAAAAATATGTAACTGGCAGAAACCGAGATTGGTGGAGGGGAGAGAGAGAGAGAGAGAGAGAGAGAGAGAGAGAGAGAGAGAGAGACCCAACTAACATCCTGGATATGAGAACGAGGAGGAAGGATCTTTTGTGAGGGTTTATCCTACACTTGCTGGGTCGTCGCCCCCCCCCTCACTCAATTATGGTTGGCTCCAGTAATTTGCAATGGGCTATCATGCTGTAGTTCCTTCACGAAATACTAACTCGGAAATTATCAAGGCGGTAACGATTCGACATTTTTTTTGTTTGGTTCACTCGCCTCACATTGTCTTCCTGTGCTTTTTACTCCTCTCATTATAATTCCTCTTTTCTTAAATATTCTTATCTGTCATCGTGTCGTCTCGTGTTAGGGTTTTCTTGTAGTTTATTATTTATTAATTTTGTAGTGTTGTCATATATTATACCCCTCAGTTTTGATGGGAGGAATAATGCTTTCATTCATACTGTAATGTTTGTTTGTTTGTTTTGACCATAAGACATTTTGGTGTTACGAACTAATATTTTCGGGAACTGGGGGATTAAACAGTTGTATAGTAAATAAATAACAATAATAAGTGAATAAATACGATTATAAGTTCGTAAATAAATAAACAAAACAATGACGCAACAGAGACTTCGAAAGAGGAAAATATAAATAAAAAATTTAACCCAACAAAACGCCATGCTTAAAAAAACCCTCACCCCCTCACACCACCCCCCCCCCCTCCACTACCCCCACCTGCCGTTTTCTTTACAGGTAAATAATTGACTCATCTTCCATTTTCTATGCTACACCCCACCTGAAAACTGCGACAAGGGCCGTAATCTCTGTCAGTCTGTCTCTCTTCTCAACATCTCACGGTTATTCCCCCGTAATTCTAGTCCCGAGCCCCACCTGGTCCAGGATATTGGGGGGAGGGGGGGGGGGGAGGTAAAAGCCAACCAATTAGCGGCCAGGTAACCTACTCTTACCTGGGCATCTCCTGGGTGGCGGGATAGACACCTATGGCACGCTTTTTAAGTTGCTCACGATGGTACGGTCGTTTATGTTGTGGGGGTCTTGTGGGTGTCTATTGCGAGTTGGTGATTGGTGGGTGATGATGGTGGGTAAGATGTATGTGATTGGTTGATGGGAATGGGTAGGTGGTTTGTGATTGGTCGGTGGTGGTGGGTGAGAGGTTTGTGGTTAGTTAATGAAAATGAGTAAGCGGATGTCGTCTTATATAAAGGGGGATTTAGGTTACGTTAAGGGAGTTTTAGGTTAGGGTAAGGGAGTTTTAGGCTATGTTTAGGGAGTTTTAGGTTACGTTAAGGGTGTTTTAAGGTAGGATAAAGGGCAAGGATGAAAGGATTCGAGTTTACACTAAGGGAGTTTAAAGTTATGCAAAAGGACTCGTATTTACGTTAAGTGAGGTCAAAGAATTAGTAGTTATTAGATTTAGGAACCTATAGGATTGGATAAAAGGATTCGTGTATAGACAGTAAGTACACCTCGATAAAATAATCCCTTAAACAATCCGATACGCCAGTAACTCAATCACCACCCCCAAACCTAATCACCCCTAACCTAATCACCCCCTAGCTTAATCACCCCAATCACCCCCTAACCTAATCACCCCAATCACCCCCTAACCTAATCACCCCAATCACCCCCTAACTTAATCACCCCAATCACCCCCTAACCTAATCACCCCAATCACCCCTAACCTAATCACCCCAATCTCCTCACCCTAATCACCCTCACCCCTAATCACCCCCAACCTAATCACCCCAATCACCCCTAAGCCAATCAAATCACCCCAATCACCCATAATACCCCATACTCACCTCAACTTAATCTCTCCCCAACTTAATCACCCTAACCCAATCACACCCCAACTCAATCACCTCCAACTCAATCACCCTCCCAATCACCACCCAATCAGCCTCTCCCAATCAGCCTCTCCCAATCACCCCCTCCCAATCCCCCCTCCCAATCACCCCCCTCCCAATCACCCCCTCCCTCCCCCCTTAAAACCCCCTATGTGTAATGGGCCAATGAACCTCCGTATGGTAATAGTAATACATAAAGTCATCGAGCATTAAATCTGGTTTATCGCCGCACTGAGACGTATATCGGCCCACCTTAAATAACAAACGCCATCTTAAACGATCCGAGATACGTCATAACTAGTTAATTACGATATTCAGTGTGGTGATAACGAGGGCCAGTCACGCTAGCCTAAGACGTAATTACTTTAGTGTTATTGTCTGCTTTTGTAATCTTTTTTTATTTTGTTATTTTTATTTATTTAGTTTTTTGTTGTTCATTTCGTTTTTGTTAATTTGATTGTTTTCGTTTTGGAGAGAGAGAGAGAGAGAGAGAGAGAGAGAGAGAGAGAGAGAGAGAGAGAGAGAGACTGTCAGTTATAATAGTCTTGGTTTATTTATCATTTCCCTTCTATTTATCATCTCTTGTATGCCTAATCTTTCTTATCATTCAGTCTTATCTCCCCTGTCTTAACCCCCTGTTGTATTTAATTATGGTCTGTTAACCTTCTCCTTCTCCTTCTTCCTCTTTTTCTTTCTTTCTTTCTTTCTTCTTCCAATTTAATATATTATAAAAGTCACATTTATCTTCATTCGCCTCACTTGGTTTCATCTCTTTCTCCATTTCTCACTTTATCGCTTTCTTCGTCTTCCACCATTTCACAGTGTGGTAAGAATCCTATTTGTCTTTGTTGAGTTTAAACCATAGATCATCTGAGGAAGAAAGATGAAACACACACACACACACAAAAAAAGTCTGGCCATTCCATTAATCAACTTCAGGTCGCTCAGGTGAACCTTAGAAACTGAAAATGTATCATACTGAGGGTTGTTAAGTGTGTATTACGAGAGAGAGAGAGAGAGAGAGAGAGAGAGAGAGAGAGAGATTGGTATTGTTATTAAAACGTTATTACTATGCATTCAGGTTCATTATATACAACGACTGTTTTTAAGTGAACCCTTAAGCTGTTAAACGAATCATAAATGAACCCTGTAAATGTTAAACGAGTCTTAAATGAACCCCTTAAGCTGTTAAACGAAATAAACCTCTTAACTGTTAAACGAGTCTGAAATTAATCCCTTAGGGGGGTTCACTTTTGACTCGTTTAACAACATTTTTAAGAACTTTAAGGTTTCATATAAAACTCGTTTATGATGTTCATCTAAGGTAAGATTCGTATAACACCTTAAGCTGTTAAACGAGTCCGAAATGAACCCCGCAAGCTGGTAAACGAGTCCTAAATAAACCCCTTAAGCTGGTAAACGAGTCCTAAATAACCCCATTAAGCTGGTAAACGAGTCTTAAATGAACCCCCTAAGCTGGTAAATGAGTCCTAGATAAACCTCTTAAGCTGTTAAACGAGTCTTGGGTTAAAATGGAAATTATGTACAAGTGTTAATGAGTTTTTAAGAGCTGAAAAAGGACTGAATAATTAGATTTTTTTTTTTTGAGGATCCCAGATAAAACTTTTTCAATTAAGGATGAATCTTGATGAGACCTTAATTATATTAGAAGATTGTGATAGAAACTTAGTAGTAACCTCCATACGTAGGCCTATGAATATTTGAGTGTTTTATTTATTCATTTTTAAAAGTAGGCCTATATGTTGGTGTTGGGGGATGGATTTTTGAAAACTTTGTTTTGGAAGATTCTGATTGAAAATTAGTCTTTTAATGCATTTTATAGGCTTATTTGAATTAGTATTTTATATATATATATATATATATATATATATATATATATATATATATATATATATATATATATATATATATATATTAATATTTCCATGTAGGCCTATATGTTGAAGTTGGAGATGAATATTAATGGAACCATGATTGTAATGGAACGTGCTCATCAATTAAAAGTTTAGGTCTATTAAGAGATTAGAATTTCGCTATTGCTGTTTGTCATTTTCGGATTTTTTTTATTGTTGCTTCACACGAGGAAACAACAGACATGAACTAACATGACCTGACCTCAAATTCTTTTATCACAGCGACTCTAACTGGGTGAGGAACCAGTTTGGTCTTGGATCCCAGTGGAGTGTGTGTGTTGTCCTGCCTTGTCCGGATATTTTGGTCTCACTTGTGTTGTGTTGTAGTTTAACCCTATCACATCGGGAGGTTACCCTAAGCTGAATAAAATCGTCTAGCTGGAGCCAGAATAAAATGTCGAGTGCGTGAAATGCGGTGAAAGGGTTAAACTGTTAATATCTCTATTTATCTCTCTATTTGGTGATTTAGTCGACTATCTCCACTAAATAGGTGCTGTCTCTCGGTGTCACTAGTTTCGTGTTGAAATTTAAGCAGTTAATATCTCTCTTTATTTCTATATCTTTCTATTTTGTGGTTTATGCAGCCGAAGAGTCACGGTTTGTTTTATAATTTCAAGATTGCTATTAATTTTTAATTTATTTTTAAGTTAAAGATATTCCATACTTAATTCATACAGTTTATTTATTTTTATTTTGTCTTAATTTTGGTTAATAAATAATCAAGTTAAATAATTGCTTTTGATAATTCGTACAAAATAATTTCCTTTTTATATATTTAATTCATTTGTAAATCCTGAATATAAATTTTTACTCGATCATTTGTACTGTTAACTACGTGTTTTCTTAGATTTGTTATCATTTTAATGTTATCTTATTTTGCAGGTATGTCAGAGGCTGGACTCCCTACCACCCCCGTGCCCACGACACAGTTTGCTGGCTTGGTGAGTAACCGAACCTAGAGTTGGTCGTCTATAGAGCTGCGTGTTTAGTCAATGACAAGCGTGTATGTTGCATAATTCGTGTTTGTGTATTAATACCTACCTCGTCGTGTGTGTGTGTGTTATTTCGCGTTTGGTTGGCGATTCGTGTTTCGTTGAGGCTTCGCGTATTGGTTCGTTGACTTACAGGTATTAAGTATAATTAAAATACGTGTTTGGTCGATATTAGTCTCGTGTGTGTTTGATAAGTCGCATTTGTTCACGGATATTGTTTAAAAATAATTCTTATTTGTACGGGTATATTTGTGCGTGTGTTAATCTTAGCTTGTTTGATAATCTATTCTTACTTTACTCAATAATTCACGTTAATCCCATAATTTAAGTTTTGTTCAATAATTCAGGTCTTGTGGTTAAATTTTTTCTTTTTCCCATTACTCGATGATCCGGTTTCTGGTGATCATTAAATAGCGTCTTAGTAGCGTCTTCGGTTTCAGTGTTTTGTTTTCTTGGTCCCACCTGACACATCATCGATATCATGAGATCAGGGCAAGGATTCTCAATATCTGGGAACGGATTCTTAAAGATTCGTACTAAGTTAATTTTTCCCTTGGTGTTTATGATCGCTTCTATACCTAACATTAAATTTTCACCAAGTCTCCCGTTGGATTATATTCATTTAAAACTATATAGGGAATTGGATAAATATATTGAATCACTGTGAATCTGGTTCCTGGTTCTGAAATAAGGACTAATTTCTTTCCCATATACGTCGGAAAGATGGTCAAGATCTGCCATTGCAAAAAAAAATATATATATATATATATATATATATATATATATATATATATATATATATATATATATATATATATATATATATATATATATATATATATATATACATATATTTCATGGGTTAAAATTAACATAACGACTGAATATATGTGTAGATACTTGGTGTTCCTATGTGTAAATCATGTATATGTGTCTAGTTTATTTATCTAAGAGAATGTGACCCTACAGAGACATATTTTATCACATGTTTCCTTAGGTTACCGATAGCTGAATTTGCATCGCTCAAAGACACCAGCGCAAGAGACATGAGTTCAAATCTTCCGATGACATTCGCATCTTAATCTTTTTCGTTTACGTAAAAAAAATGAAAGCACCATTAAAGTAGAGCATCGTTCATTTATGTAACAGACCACAACAATCCAATCCTTAATGTTTTGTTTACGCTTGCACAATACAGGGTGGTATGACGTTGGCTCTGTCTGTGTGATTGGGGTTACTTTATTATGCGTTCAGCTCGAGTGTTTGACAAGGGGATAGTCACTTCTGTTGTGGGGGGTGGCGGGGTGTTATTCCTGGTACTTCTGTTGGTAAGAAACTGTTTTGTTGTTGTTGTTGAAGCATGCTGCTGTTTCTTTTGGTAGGTATCTTTAATACTGTTGCTGCTGTTGCTGTGCTTTGCTGCTGTTATTGTTCTTTGCTGTGTTCTTCTGTTGTCACTGCTATGGTCCGCCTTTGTCTCTGTTTGCTGCGGTCTGGTGCTGGTGATGTTAGCAATGTGTTGAGCGTAGAAGCCATAAGAATGACGGGTTCTCCCTCTAAAGGCCGCTCCTGTTTCAGCTGCTGAGTGAGTGATGGCTGTTAGCTTAGGTAAAGTGATGATACAGATTGCATTAGCTGTTGCGTGCTGCTGCGTGTTGTCGTGTGCAGTGGTGATGCACGCCAACAAGGGTGGAGGGCATTTGGTGTTATAATCACTAGTGCCCAAAAGATTGTTTTCCTTCATCCAGAGAGACATTCCCTTCCGTCTCCTCAAGGTTATAATTGTGTTATGCCAACCCCACCAAAAATCACAGTTACATCTCTCTCTCTCTCTCTCTCTCTCTCTCTCTCTCTCTCTCTCTCTCTCTCAAGCTAGGTTGTAGTGGTCTTTACTCAGACACGCGCACGCACACATGAGAAACATATGATTTTGCCGTCGGTAATTCAGATCTCTGGGGAGAAAGCAGGGCGAGGGAATGTGAGAAGAAGTAAGTGAACATTTCCAAGGTGTTTTTCTTTCTTCTTTCACAGGTCCTTAATATTGTCGCTGTGCAAATTTCTCACGCTGGGGGAATGTTTTGCCCAATGTAATTTCTCAAGGGGCGTTGTTTAATCCCAGAGTATTTTTAGTTTTTTTTTCTTTTTTTTTTGGCATGGATGCATTTTACCCTCGACTCTAATGGGTCTTTGTGGCTAATGGCTAATGGAGGATGATCAAGAACTTTCCCAAATTGGAGTGTCGGGCGTGGATAATGAGTGTAATGCTGTCTGGGGTTGCTAATTGGCGGGGTTTTGTTGTGGTAATGGCTGGTTCTGAGCCTCGTACCTGGTTCTTGGCACCTGTGATTGTCGTGGAAATTGGGGAGACAGGACCAATTTTTATTGTTAATTGGGTATTGTTGTAGGTGTTTGGGGGGCGACACCTGCCATATAACCAATCAGCTATTTGTAAGTATAGACAAGGGACGTGGCTTACGGGCCAGGTTAGCGTGGAAATACTGTAGAGTAATTTTCATTATGTAGTATTTTTGTTACTCGGGTATTATCACCGTGTCTCGAGTCACTTAACGTGTTTCCAAAATATCATGGAGAGGGGGGCGGCACAGCTCATTCACTAAATGCTATATGGGTTTAAAATTATTCTCTCAGATTTTTGTTTTATGAAAGAAAGTTTAATGAGAAATATGTACGTGTTTGTGGACTCTATATATTTTTTTTGTTTTTACTGATTTTATTAAGGGATTTTTTTATCATTTATCCTTTCTTCCTTAGATAAAACTTGTTTGGATAAGTGATTTTAAGAACAAAATAATTTGCTGATATTAGTTCGACGGTCTGTTGATGATTACCTACAATATCCTGATGAGTGTTTTACCTGACCAATCAGACTAATTCCAGAATTTACCTGTTCAAATCAAGAGTCCTAATTCTCCCTCCAGGCCAATCAGACAATCATTAATACGGGATATTTTCGCGTTCTTGTATTTTTTATTTGATTTTTTTGTGATACGACTTTGCAAACTTCCGCTGTATTTTGATTATCTAGAGTCTAGACTGTATGTATGTTTATATGTATGTATATATGCGTGTATACATTTACCTGAAGTCATACATGTATCCAATGATTAATATATGTATCCGATGTTTCATGCATGTATCCGTTGTAATCCACGAACGGCCCCTGATTAAAAAAAATGATTGGGTCCGAACAGAGATGAATTCCGTACCCTTAATTAAAGTGTTTGTGGGTATTAGGTGAAAGGAGAATGGTTCGCCAAAATCACCAGTTGTAATCTGACCAAGAATATGATATTGACGTAGCAGAATGTGTTATTGTATCTTGTGCTGGTGGGGAATGTAAGAGAGTAATGTACAATAGTTATGACTGAACAATGTACAATAGTTAAGATAGCGAGAAATGTACAATAGTCGTCATCCTCAAGAGTGGACAATAGTTATGACAGTGAAAAATTTACGATAATTATTACCCGAAAATGTACAATACTAAGACATGTACAATAGTTTTTACCCTTTAAAATATACTATTAATACTAATAAACGTAAGTAATTTGACTAACAATAACCATTTTTAGTTATATTTTTCTAATGGGGTTTCCAGTCATAATTTTCTTGCCGTCTTTTAGTTATTTCTAGTACGATATTTTAATGTGTTTAGTTTGTTTTAATTTTCTTGATGTTTCTTAATTGATTTAGGCATTTTCTTAACGTATGTATGAATATTTTTTCTTATTGTAATTAGTATTTTATTATTATTTAAATGTGTGTGTGTGGGGGGGATCTAAAAGAGTGTGAGTTAATGAACGAGTGAGCGAATGAGTTTCTGGATAAATGTGAGACTGAGAGAGTGTGTGTGAAAGTGAGCAAGAGGGAGAGAGAGTAAATTAAAAACTTCGTTGCCTTGTTCAGTTGTTAAGTTTTCCCCGCATTGTTGGGTGACGCACTTGTCTAATAAGCTCCCTGGTGACTCTTCTCCCTCCATCCCTCCCTCCATCCCTTGCCCTCCCTCCTCCCTCCACTACCTCCCCTGTCTCTTCACTACCTCCCCTCTCCCTCCACTACCTCCCCTTTCTCCCTCCTACCTTCACCACCTCCCCTCCCTTACCACAGCACCTCCCTCCCTCCTACCTACAACTGCTTCCCTCTTTACCTCCTACCTATACACTTCCTCCCATCCTCGCCCTCCTTCCCTCTCTCTCTCTCTCTCTCTCTCTCTCCCATTTTCTGCTCCTCTCATACCCTTCCTACTTCCTAATTTCAGCAGCAGTATAACGAAAACAGTTAATGGCAACAGTGGCCTTCATCCTCTTTCCGCTCGTCTCCTGCCCCCCTTCCCTCTCTCCCCTTTTCTTTGTTAATTACTCTCTTCCTTCATTTTCCCCTTCCTTTATTCGTTCGATTAATCCTTCCTTCCTTCATTGTTTCCTCCTCCTAATTTCCCCCTGTCTCCCCTTTCCATTGTTAACTATCCTCTTCCTTCTCTACATCCCTCCTTTTCCCCTTCCTTTATTCTTCCGATTTATTCTTCCTTCCTTCCTTCCTTCCTTCCTTCCGTCAATTATTTTCTCTATATCCACACCAAATCTACCACAAAACATCTACACACAAACCCGTCTCTCAATAATATCCTCACCATCCACACACACACACGCCATCACCACCCCTCATCCACGTACACACATACATCAAACCCATCACATCACACCGCCCTCAATAACCCCCCACCCGTTAGCCCCCACCCTCACCCCCACCTCTAAGCCCCCAGGTATCATCCGTCATCCCTCACCCACCTACCCTCTGCCAGGACACCGCCCACTCTCACCCGGACTATCTTCAGTAATTAGTGCCCGGGACGCCTAATTATTAAGGGAGATCGAGACAAGAGGAGCGAACGTCGTCTTGAGATAACTGGCCTCTTGACCTCGTGTTTTCTTCCTTGGTATTTTCTTAATGGTGTACCCAAAGGTGATATTATGTCACTTCTTGTAATTATGCTTTTATACCTTGATGGTTACGTTGGTGGTGATTGGTGTTTGTGTGAAGGGGGGGGGTGTTGAGTTAAGGTAGGTGTGTGGGGATGGGTGTGGGGTGATGGGTGGTACATGGGGTAGTGTCTGTGTGTGTAGTTATAATCTATGTATCTATGCTAGTATATTTTGGGTACGTTCATTTTCTCACTTTCAAAAGAATTCCTATGTAACTATTCAACACATAATAATACATGTAAGGACAACGCATTAACCCACAACTCTGGTAAAAAATGTGGAGCGTTCAGAAAAAAATCCCCCAAACAGATAATTTTAGGATGCGGGTCAAACCGAGTCTGGATTATCAGATGATTGGGTCAGCGGGGAGGTCCTCATTATACCATGAACTGGAACGGAATGATATATTATTTCCGAAATTGAATTTGAATTGAAAATGGAACATATCGGTCGGAAAAAGTGCACTGATATAGTGTTTTGGCCTGTCTGTCCACTGCTGGACTGTGTGACTTGTTTATTTTTATTTTTTTTTGTTTTAGTTGACCTGATCTGACCTGAGCTTTCGATCTTTTCGTTCAGTTAACCAGTGATCTTGACATCTTAAACCATCAGACATGGCAAGGTAATGCAAGTATAAATATGAACGTTTAAATACCTAATAACAACAGCTACTACTACTACTGCTGCTCCTAATAATTAATAATAATAATAATAATAGTAATAATAATAATAAAAATAATTATAATATAAACCTTGCTTCATATATTTGCCAATGGTTTTTCATGAATATATAATACGTTATCTAGAAACATCAACCTAGTTACTCTCAGACGGGGGTTGGAAGTGTGAGGAGAGAGGGAGGTGTGAGGGAGAGGGGAGAGGAGGGAGAAGAGAGAGGAGGGAGGCACATTTTTCCTATTACCTCGTGTAACTACTAATTTCCAAGAAAATTAAACGGGCGAGGAAAAGTCTAAAGCACAATGTCAGTCAAATAAATTAGCTGTTAATTTCTTTTTCTCGGTGGTAGAAAATTCTTGATCCCATTTTGTGTATTTATAAACTCAGGTGTTTACAGGTGAAGCGGCATGTAAGTGGTATGTAATGAAGTGGCATGTAAGACTGGAGTGTGTAGTGAAGTGGCATGTAAGACTGGAGTGTTTAGTGAAGTGGCATGTAAGACTGGAGTGTGTAGTGAAGTGGCATGTAAGACTGGAGTGTGTAGTGAAGTGGCATGTAAGACTGGAGTGTGTAGTGAAGTGGCATGTAAGACTGGAGTGTGTAGTGAAGTGGCATGTAAGACTGGAGTGTGTAGTGAAGTGGCATGTGAGACTGGAGTGTGTAGTGAAGCAGCATGTAAGACTGGAGTGTGTAGTGAAGTGGCATGTAAGACTGGAGTGTGTAGTGAAGTGGCATGTAAGACTGGAGTGTGTAGTGAAGTGGCATGTAAGACTGGAGTGTGTAGTGAAGTGGCATGTAAGACTGAAGTGTGTAGTGAAGTGGCAAGACTGGAGTGTGTAAAGACTGGAGTGTGTAGTGAAGTGGCAAGACTGGCATGTAAGACTGGAGTGTGTAGTGAAGTGGCATGTAAGACTGGAGTGTGTAGTGAAGTGGCATGTAAGACTGGAGTGTGTAGTGAAGTGGCATGTAAGACTGGAGTGTGTAGTGAAGTGGCATGTAAGACTGGAGTGTGTAGTGAAGTGGCATGTAAGACTGGAGTGTGTAGTGAAGTGGCATGTAAAGACTGAAGTGTGTAGTGAAGTGGCATGTAAGACTGGAGTGTGTAATGAAGTGGCATGTAAGACTGAAGTGTGTAGTGAAGTGGCATGTAAAGACTGAAGTGTGTAGTGAAGTGGCATGTAAGACTGGAGTGTGTAATGAAGTGGCATGTAAGACTGGAGTGTGTAGTGAAGTGGCAAGTAAGACTGGAGTGTGTAATGAAGTGGCATGTTAGACTGGAGTGTGTAGTGAAGTGGCATGTAAAGACTGAAGTGTGTAGTGAAATACCTTGCATCCAATATAACATCAGTACACACTCCCTCCTGTAATGTATACCGTAGACTGAGTATTTGTGTTGTTATGTATACCGTGTACATTGTGAGTAGCTATTTACGCTTTTTATCTATACCGAAGACTGAGTATTATCGTCTATTTGTGGAAGAGAGAAGGGATAGGAGTGAGAGAAGGAAGGAAGGATGGAAAAGAAGTTATATAAGGCCGAAAGGTATGGAGAAATAAGGGATAGGGGTGAGAGAAGGAAGGAAGGGTGGATGGAAAAGGAGAACTGAAAGGTATGTAGAATGGATGAAGGAAGTACTATGTAGTATAATAGTATCGCGCTAAATATGGGTAATTGTCTGACTAAACACAAATTAGGGTTTTGCCTATTAGGGATTTTGTTTTTATTAGTATAATTTCCTGGATATTAATTAAAATAAGGTATAGTTTTGATCTTGTCTCATTTGCATTTACTACGTCGTTCACTTATTGTAATATAACCAAATTATACCTGAATTATGTTAGGTAAGGGTAGGTTTAAACTAGTTAAGGTTTAAGTAAGGTTAGATTGGGTTAAATTTAGGTTAGGTTCAAGTTATATAAGGTTTAAGTTAGCTTAGATTATATTAAATAAAGTTAGGTTATTTTACGTTATGTTAGGTTAGGTCAAAGTTTGGTTTGATTAGATATAGTTTGGTTAGGTTAGGAACTTTATATATTTCTCGTTTATATCATGACTAAGGTGTATGTTTGTGTGTCTCTCTGTCCTTCCTCATGACTCTTTCAACGTATAGTTAATGGGGCTATCAAGTTCATCCTGGAGATAAACATAATCTTCTCTGGGGCTTAATTCGCGTTCATCCTGTTTAAAATAGCCACTATAGAGCGTACTGTGAGTCGAGTGTGGTGTGTCTGTTCATCCTAGGGAAAAATAGATGTCCCTGTTCATTCTAGGAAAAGGTAGATGGAGTTATTTATGTGTCCTTGTTCATCCTAGGGAAAAATAGATGGTGTTATGTCCCTGTTCATCCTAGAGAAAGATAGGTGGAGCTATTTGTGTCCTTGTTCATCCTGGGAGAAATGTGTCTCTTAGACTACGGATAAGAGCCAACAACCTGACCTTTTTCCCTACGAGACGTTTCCTGTGACCTTTGACCTCATCTTCAAGGTCATGTGTCAACCCAGCACGCCCTTAACTCATGAGACATAAAGGCAAGCATGAACTTAGCATGCTTCCCTGTTGGGCGCTGTAAACGCTTCTGCGCTTCACCTTACACAAGGATGTAGGGGAGTGCTCAATAAAAAAATAAATAAAACCTTCAAATTTTTTCATAACTTGAGGCTTGATATAGTTTAAAAGGTTAATATTGTTGATGTTTTCTTTATTTTTCATTTTGTAGTTGTGTGTCTGTCTGTCTTTATGATTTTGTGTATATGTATACCTATAAATGTATCTGTGTACACTGGAAATACAGAACATATCCACCTATCTGAGAGAGAGAGAGAGAGAGAGAGAGAGAGAGAGAGAGAGAGCACTACTACGTCATCATGTATATAGGATCCGGGCAGATGTGAGTATGACACTGTATTGCCTCCGCCGCAATGATATAGGCTGGATGGTGGCAAGTCCCGGTGTAATGGAAAGAGTAACTCGCCTCTATGTCGGGAGAGGATTAAGTCGTCTTATCACAAGGTAGACGATTAGTGTGTCATACCTGTAATTACCACAACATGTACCTGTCCTGGGTGTGTGGTGGGGGGGGTGGGGAGGGTGGGTAGGAGGGATGGAAAAGAGGGCCGAAAGTTATGGAGAGAGAAGGGATAGGAGTGAGGGAAGGAAGGAAGGAAGGAGAGATGGAAAACTGGGATGAAAGGGAAGGAAAGAGAAGGAATGGGAAGGAGGGTGGCAGAAATAGGAAAATTATGGAAAAAGAAGGGACAGGAGGGATGGAAGAGAAAAAAAGAGAAAGGAAGGATGGGAAGAGGGAAGGAAGGAATGAAGGCATAATACATATGTCTTAGATGGGAGAGAATGGTGAAAGACGCAGAGAGAGAGAGAGAGAGAGAGAGAATGAATGGAAAGGCTGAAAGTGAGTGGAATGGTCAATAACAACAAAGGGAGAGAGAGAGAGAGAGAGAGAGAGAGAGAGAGAGAGAGAGAGAGAGAGAGAGAGTATATAGCCTCGATGGCGCAGTAGGCAGCGCGTGAGTCTCATAATCTCAAGGTCGTGAGTTCGATCCTCACTCGGGGCAAGGTATTTTTTCCACTCTTTTAAAGAAACTTAAATCGACCAGAGAATCATTCGACATGAGGAACTTATCGACTCCATCTCCCGTGTCTTTCGCCTCCAGTCAGTGAATGTTTTGGCTTGACACGGGCCATAGTCACCTGTCGTCGACCCCTCGGTTAGGTTAGGTTGGGTTTGGTCGGGTCGGGTCGGGTCAGGTCAGGTCGGGTCGGGTCGGGTCGGGTCGGGTTAGGTTGATTCAATAACGAGAAGGTGAAAGATTGAAGAGAAGGAACGGGGTGGATACGAGAGAGAGTGAGATAACTCCACATCTTTACATCTGAAAACTCCCACTAGGTAAAATAACAACAACCCAAAAGTAATTAAAAAAAAAGACCATCACAAACTTCAGAAAATTTTCTTGAACAATATTAAAGTTTGGGTGAATTATACTCAGATGACGTTATTATGTGACGTAATTTACTTTGGATTTTTTTCCTTCCTCGTTTTAACTTTCTCTGGTCTAATGAAGAATAAATAAATAGTGGAGAAAAGTTTTTAAAGGAGGGGAAGATTGAGAAGAGGGCTATTTAAAGTGTGTGTGTGTAATAATAATAATAATAATAATAATAATAATAATAATAATAATAATAATAATAAAAAACGGTTTATTAATAGAGTTGCAGCCAGTGGCTGAAAATATACAAACTTACATGTGATTTAGACATAATGATATGTGTTGAATACATTTACAGGGCTGTACAGTACATAAATCAGGAGTTGTTTATTATTTTAACAATAGATTAGATGGTGCTATTCTTGTATCTATCAGTGCGGGCTCTTATGGGCTGAATTTTGTTTTAGTGGTGGACTGCCGGTGGCAGGAGGTGGCGATGACGAGGATGATGCAGTAGTCCACTGCCAAACCTTGCTAGTGCTTGGTGGTGGAGGTCACTGAGGGATGGTATTTCCAGGGTGGAAAGAGCGTTGTTGTAGCCGGAGTAGTCTGCGCCGAGCATGATTCTACAGGCCCTTTTCCGTACCTTCTCTAGCTGATGTTGTTGTGTAGAGTTGAGAGAAGACGACCAGGCTGGTGTGTGTGTGTCGCAGTGATGATATTTCGTGTTTCTTTCGTGTAGGGTGTTGAGAGAGAGACCATTTACGTGACCTAAACTACTGCTAATAATGAAGGAATGAGGAAAGTTAAGGCGCATTTAAATTTCATGCCCAGATTTTTTTTCGTTCTTGGTATAAGGAAAAAAGAGCAGACTAATCACAGTTAGGTGCACCGTGTTGTGCTGTTGTTACCTTGTAGGTGTGGCTGCACCTGTAATTATGTGTCTGAATACAGGTACTGTATATATAAAAACACTGTACTTGTGGATGGATGGATGGATGATGGGGTGTGGTGGGATTGGTTGGGTTGGTGAAGTGAAACATGGACATCGTGAGGTTATGGAAAGGTGATAACGAACTGATATCTCTCCCACGCGTTATGATATGAGTGGTCGGCAATTTGCTGGTGTGATGCGATTGGCCTCGTAATTCGTAAGATGTCGTGACGATTGGTGGATAATTCCGTCGCGTCATCACCCTCTTCTGACACGTTGATTGGCCAGTAATGAGGGACTTAAAGACGCGTGTTTGACGCTAATGGAAACTTCGATCCCTCACTCGCTCGTTCAAAAGAAGGATTTCATTGGCTGTCTTGGGCCATAGGTTCAAGTGCAAGAGAGCTGCTTTCAATGGACGCTGGTTATTGTGCCGTTAAGTAAACAGGTCACAGCTAACTACGGCATGTGTGGGTTTTTTTCCGTACTTGGGAAAGAAATCGACTTTTTTTTGGTGGAGTTGAGTGAGGTGCTCATCAGGGGGACAGATCGAAGTATGGAAAAAGAAGGAAAAAAAAACGTTGATTCACAGCCAAGAAAGAGAAAACGTTTATGAAGATTAGACCGACATGAGGAAAGTGACGGTATAGCTTTGAACCATACAAGAGGGAGATTGTGGGACTAAGATATTTTAACAGTTTAGAAAGTAAGTTATATGAAACGTTTTCTCTCCCTATCAAAATCTCTTGCATTACTGATTAACTTACCATTTTAATCGGGAAGGCTGAGGTCTAAAGAAAACCCACCTTGTACAATACACGTATACATTGAAGAAGATTATCTCTTCCATTTTGCCAGAGAGAGGAGAAGAGGGGATAAAAGAGGAGGGGAGAGGGAAGACAGAAGATGACGGGGAGGGAGGAGAGGATTTGTTATATATATATATATACCAAATCCTCTCCCTGTGCCCTGTTAGCCACCTGGACGTGAATCTAAACTGAACAGAGATTAAACCTGGGCAGTAATAATAACACTCCCTCTCTCTGCCCACCTCAGATTCCCAGTCTGTGAAAACACCAACTCGAGGTAAAACAAAATACAGAGAGTTATTTTGTGGAGGGTTATGAAAATAATTTACAAGAGGCGCCAGTTGTTGTTTTTTTTTATTTTTTCCCACACCGGGTGTTGTGTTTGTTGGCTAAATAGTGTAATGAAGACGAATGAGATTTGGTGGGTATTGTTTTTGTGGAGGGAATTCTCTCTTTGTTATTTCTGGGTTAGTTGTATCAGCTTTGCATTCCCGGGTCTGTTCCCGTCTCCTCTTCCTCCCTCGCCTCACTAAGCTCTCGTCTAGTACAGTCAGCTGGCTTCCACTGCACAAGTTGACCCAGTAACAACACTTCTGATCTCTTGCTACTCCTCCCAACTATCTGCTTTCCATCCTCCTACTACTGCTTCTTCCTATTAACCTGTTACTCCTCCTGTCACTAATCCTTCCTACTACCTGCTGTTACTCCTTCCTAAAACCTGCTCCTCCTGGTATCTTCTTCCTATTGCCCCTCCCCCTACCGCCTCCTACTGTTACTAACTTTCTTCACTTTCCTTCACCATCCCACTCCTATTCTTTCTCCCTCGCCTATATCTACCCCATTCCCTGCAAGATTATGTCCACCCCCTGTAAGATCCCTCCCTAGCCCCCTGCAAGATACCCTCCAAGATCCCCCGGTTCCTCTGCAACATCCCCCAGTCCCTTTGCAAGATCCCCCTAGCCCCCCTGCAAGATCCTCCCGGCCCCCCATCAAGGTTGCTCCACTCCCTTCGTACAAAACAGGTCCATAACGGGTTGTTCTCTCTTATTATCTGCCTCATTTATTAGTCAATATTATTCTGTTTTCCTCGCATGTTTTTGTTTCCTGTCGTATCCGTTCTTCTAACACTACAAATCAATTATCATTCAACTTGCAATCCACAATTAGTGACGGAGTGGCTGCCGTCTATTCACCATCTATATTAACCCGGTACACAGATATATATCCTCAGTATTGTAAGTAAAGACAAGAGATTCAGGAGACAAAGCTGAAGTGACCAAGGCAAAGGTCTCACTTCCTGTCTCTAGTCAGTAACCAGTCCGCCTCAAGGTACAAGTGCGTCCATTTCTTAATTAACCTTCACTTTTTGGGGGGAGTGGATCTGGATATTAGTCGATTGACAAGGGTGTTTATTCCTGGGTTAACAGTTAGCCAGTGCAGTTAGCGAGTTGTCTGGTCTTCCTGGGTTACTCCTTGCCGACGGGTTTATGTACAAATACCTCGTTAGGATGTAGTCGTTTTGTTTTGTTTCAGATGCAGGTTTTTGTTTTCGTGTCTTTGTTTTCAGGAGGAATGGGGGAAGATGAAGAGGTGTTGGGAGGAGGAATGAGGGAAGATGAAGAGGTGTTAAGAGGAGGAATGGGGGAAGATGAAGAGGTGTTGGGAGGAGGAATGAGGGAAGGTGAAGATGAAGAGGTAAGAGGGAGATGGGAAGATGGAAGAAAGGGAGGAGGAATGAGGAAGATGAAGAGGTGTGGGAGGAGGAATGAGGAAGATGAAGAGGTGTAACGAGGAGAATGGGGAAGATGAAAGGGGAGGAGGAATGGGGGAAGATGAAGAGGTGTTGAAGAGGGAGGAATGAGGGAATGTGAAGAGGTGTAATGAGGGGGAGTCAGAGGAAGGAAACGAGGAGGAATGAGGGAAGATGAAGAGGAATGAGAGGAATGGGGAAGAGTGAAGAGGTGTAACGAGGAGGAATGGGGAAGATGAAGAGGTAAGAGGAGGAAGAGGGAAGATGAAGAGGTGTAACGAGGAGGAATGGGGAAGATGAAGAGGTGAACGAGGAGGAATGAGGGGAAGATGAAGAGGTGTTAGAGAGAGGGAGAATGAGGGAATATGAAGAGGTGTTGGGAGGAGGAATGAGAGAAGATGAAGAGGTGTTAGAGGAGGAATGGGGGAAGATGAAGAGGTGAGGAGGAATGAGGGAAGATGAAGAGGTAACGAGGAGGAATGGGGAAGATGAAGAGGTGTTGGGAGGAGGAATGAGGGAAGATGAAGAGGTGTTGGGAAGGAGGAATGGGAGGGGAAGATGAAGAGGTGTTGGGAGGAGAATGAGGGAAGATGAAGAGGTGTTGGGAGGAGGAATGAGGGAAGATGAAGATGTTGGGAGGAGGAATGAAGATGAAGAGGTGTTAAGAGGAGGAATGGGGGAAGATGAAGAGGTGTTGGGAGGAGGAATGAGGGAAAATGAAGAGGTGTTGGGAGGAGGAATGAGGGAAAATGAAGAGGTGTTAAGAGGAGGAATGGGGGAAGATGAAGAGGTGTTGGGAAGAGGAATGAGGGAAGATGAAGAGGTGTTGGGAGGAGGTAGGGTGAGGTGTTTCCCATACATATGTCCTTTCTTCCCCCAATCACAGTGATGTTTAAGCTCTCTCTATTTCTCTACCCATCTCGTGTTCCTCTACCGTCCATCCAGTCAATCTTTCTATAGTTTTTCATTTATTTGCATCCAATTCCTCTCCGTATTTCCTCCTTCTTCGCATTCTCTTCCTTCTCCTCCTCTTCCTCCCCCCTCCTTACCACCTTCACCCTCCTTCTCCTCCACACCACTATCACCCTCTTCCTCCTCCTCTTCCTCTTCTTTCTCCACTCCCTTATCCTCCTCCTCCTCCTCCTCCTCCTCCTCCTCCTCCTCCTCTTCCTTCTTCTCCTCCTGTTCCTCCTCCTCCTGCCCCCACCTCCTTCACCTCTCACCAGAAGTTCTCCAGACGAAGCCTTGTAATTGACACGCTATTTATTCCACGCAAGCCATTCATCAATAAGGTCCTGACAACAGTAAACAAACTCCTGAGTCACGGCGCCCCCTAATTCTCCAACAATCTTATAAGTTTCCCTGGAGATACGAGGACTCTGGACGCATTTAAAGTAGAGTCTTAGGTGATATTCGACTCCATTTTGACCGTCTCGTATACAGTTATGTTAGGTTTGATAAGGTAGGAGGGAAATTTAACGTAGGAAGTTTTGGGAATTCTTAGATCGCATTGGTTGTATTTTTAGTCGTGTGTATGTTGTATATTCTTCATTACTGGAGGTGTATGACCATGCCTTGATGATTGACTGTAGTTGATACACGAAAATAAGGTTGATAATGGGATGGAAATTACACCTGTGACTGTAACTTGATATGTTCATTGGTCACCTGTTACGGTACTTTATTTTTTCCAGGACTCTCTGTGAATTGTTCGTTCTGTTGATCCATGATACGCTCGCACATCACGAGTTACGGGGAAAAATGTTAAAGAATCCTTTGGGAATCCACGCTGCCCGACCAGGCCCACCATCAGTTTGTGTTGGGGCCACCAAGGGTGCCGGGCCGTCAGCGTGGGCTCACATATCCATCTTCACTTCCAACGCTGTGCAGGGGGTGATGACGACAAGGGTGGCGGGTGTTGGACGGGTGGCTGCCAGAGTCGAAAGTGTGGGAAGGATGAGGCGTGAGGGGTGGCACACACACACACACACACACACACACACACATACACAAACATGTTCTTTCAATAAACCGTTAATTATTATTATTATTACACGCGCGCGCACAGAGAGAGAGTGAGCCAGTTAGAACGAGCTCGAGGAAGATAAGTTCTCCCGATACTTAACGTTCAGGGAATACAAAGAGAGCAGCCCAGGTACCAGAAGATATAAAGAGCAGTGGTCCCAAAAACTCGCCTTGACACCTCACCGTGTCCACGAGTTACCCAGCACCGTAATGACTCGACCAGGCTTAACCAACAGAGAGAGTCGCACGCTCCTCTCATCTGGCAATGCTTGTTATTTCCTGCATGTAACTGCGAGGGAGAGAAGATAACCTTTAAGACGATAGTATTATCTTTACGCTTCAGTGGTAGTTTATTAAAAGAATTTACGAGGTATGTGAGAGAATTAATAGCGTGATCGAGTCGAGCGTTAGATTTTTCTCGTAAGGTGAAACACGTAATTTTGTGTCGGCTAAGATGGTGGGAAGAGATAAATGTGTATATATATGTAGCAATTGTTCCTCTTTATCAGGTGAGCTCCGAGTCCTCTGTTATCCCGTTTACTAAAGTATTTTACGCTGGAATGGTTCTTGCCTCTTGGTTCACCTCTGGCTGGGGGGTGGTTCTCTTAAGATTCCGTGCCTTTACTATATAAAACTTGGTATAAGAACTAAGACCCTTTTCTTCCTTGTGCTTTGAGACTTTCTGCCGGTTTTTGTGTTGTTGAATGTCACGGTTATCGTCATTTTATATACCTGGGGCAATTATGTAATATATAAATTATAACACTGAAAATCCCAGACAAAAGCATTGTTTGTAATTCGACCATCGGAATATACAGTGCTGTTATATACAGTATGTTATACTTTATATAACAAGATACTAGATATTTTGTTTCATTATCAACATTTTTACGCTTTTCTATAAAAGACCAGTGACACTCACCTACACACACACACACACACACACACACACCAACAAAAACAACGATTGAGAGAGAGAGAGAGAGAGAGAGAGAGAGAGAGAGAGAGAGAGAGAGAGAGACCATTGCAAGAAAATGTCATCTGGAGCAGACAGTCTCTCCCCGTAACAACACTTAACTGTACCGTCGTAACTCCCGTACCGGCAACATTGGACATGCTTCCTTGTGGTTTGCTTAATAAATGGTGTCGACAAGTTTTTACTCGCATAATCGTTAGAATGGATATAGAAAATTATAAGGGAGTTTACCACTTTATAACCTTCTCTTACTTACGATCTTCTGAGGCACAATGACTAGCTCCAAGTTTTGAACGGTAATATAAGACATTTAGATAAAAATAACATGTTGAAATAAAATGAATATTGGTGAATAGATCTAGTGTACAGGGTAGGTCGTTCAATAGGCATGACTACTTGTTTTCTCGATAGGTAGTTGTGTTATTGAATTTTTTTTATTGGTTTATTGTAAATTTGAAAGGAAGTCTATGATTATTTTATATTTTTTTTATTGGCGGGAGTGATGTCTGTATAATCTACCACAGTATTGGTCTCAGAGTCGTGGGAAAGGTGGTTTAAAAGGTGTTAGCTGTGTGTACTAATATATGTCATTCTTATTATGGTCTTGAGGGTTTGGTTAGGTTAGGTTGGCTGGGTGAATTGATGGTATGTTAGGTGAAGTTTGGTTACAATAGGTTAAAGTGGGATTGGTTTGGTTAGGGTACATTTGGTGAGTTTTGGTTAGGTTAGGTGGGTGAATTGACGGTATATATGTTATATTAGGAGAGGTTAAGATTGGTTAGGTTAGGTTAGGTTATATTAGGTTACAATTTATATATATATACACATTACAGACCTAACATATAACAACTTAGTAATGGATGATCTTATTCCTGTTACAGTAAACAATTCTTATCGGTAAGTTTTATTGAACGTATCTTGTAAAAATGAACTTAACATCCACATCATCCATCACCCATCATACCCATTTGACATGTCTACCACATCATCCACCAGCTACTGTACTCAGCTGATACATCCATCACTCCCAGCTACCATACTCATCCGACACATCCACCACGTCATCCACCACCCACCACACTCATCTGACACATCCACCACGTCATCCACCACCCATCGTGACACATCCACCACGTCATCCACCACCCAGCACACCACGCTGACACATCCACCACGTCATCCACCACCCATCACACCCAGCTGACACATCCTCCACCCACCACACCCCGCTGACACATCCACCACGTCATCCACCACCCAGCACACCACGCTGACACATCCACCACGTCATCCACCACCATCACACCCAGCTGACACATCCTCCACCCACCACACCCCGCTGACACATCCACCACGTCATCCACCACCCCACACCAGCTGACATCCTCCACCCACCACACCCGCTGACACATCCACCACGTCATCCACCACCCATCACACCCAGCTGACACATCCTCCACCACCACACCCCGCTGACATCCACCACGTCATCCACCACCATCACACACCCAGCTGACACATCCTCCACCCACCACACCCCGCTGACACATCCACCACGTCATCCACCAGCCATCACACCCAGCTGACACATCCTCCACCCACCACACCCCGCTGACACATCCACCACGTCATCCACCACCCATCACACCCAGCTGACACATCCTCCACCCACCACACCCCGCTGACACATCCACCACGTCATCCACCAGCCATCATACTCAGCTTTGACCTTATCACATGAGCCAATGGGAGCACAAGTAACCACACCCGCTGCTCACCTGGCATTTCCCCCCACCTGGACGATGGTCATGGTGCGTGGGCGTGTGTGGGTGGGTGGGTGGGATGATGACCGTTAGGGGAGGTGGGTGTGTTAGTGGGTTGGTAGGCATGGGTGTGAGAGTGGGTGGTAAAGGGAAGCTGGAAGGATGAGTGTGTAGTAAAGCATTGGGTGTGTGGGCGATGGATGTGTGGGTGATTAGTGTGGGTGATAGATTTGTGAGTTGGTGGTAGGGATAGTGGGTGTGTGGGTTGGTGTGGGTAGTGGTAGGTGGGTGGGTGTGAAAAGCGGGTGTAGAAGGGAGACAGGGTAGCCGGCTCGGTGTCGGGAAGGGGTGGGTGGTGGGTGGAGAGAAGGCAGGTGACCAGAAGGGCGTGACGGGTGCAAATTCCTTCGCCACGGTCCAGTAGGGCGGTGACTGGCCTGCAGGTGTGTATGGCTGGCGTGTGACCGTGTATGGCTGACGTGTGGGTGTGTATGGCTGGCGTGTGACCGTGTATGGCTTACGTGTGGGTGTGTATGCCTGGCGTGTGGGCGTGTATGGCAATCACGTGACCGTGCATGGGGGCATGTGACCGTGTATGGCTGACGTGTGACCGTGTATGGCTGGTGTGTGAGTGTGTATGTCCAGCGTTGACCATATATAGGGGCGTGTATGAACGCGTGTGACCGTGTATGGCTGGCATGTGGGCGTGTATAGCTGGTGTTTGACGCTGTATGGGGGCGTGTGGGCGTGTTTGGGGACGTGTGACCGTGTTTGGGGACGTGTGACCGTGTAATGCTGGCATGTGGGCGTGAATGGTTAGCCTATGGATGAGCGTAACCTTCTTATGGGCACTCTCACGTGTGTGTGTCTGCAGAATAACAGTACAGTGTGCCGTGTACGTACATGTTTATGTAACATGTGTAGGTGTAGACTAATCACCGTGTAAGTGTACGTGATTGTGTACGTGTGTGAGCAAGGTAGAGGTGTGTTAGTTACGGTCACTGTGTAGGTAAGTGATGTGGACGGTGCTGGGACTTGTGTGGGCGGTGAACTGGGTGGCGTTAGGACTGGTGTGGGCGGTGAACTTGGCGGCGCTAGAACTGGTGTGAGTGGTAAGCTGGGCGGCGCTGGGACTCCACAGGGAATAGGAAAGTACTCTTGTTATGAATTGTGACTAAGGGATTAATTATATTTCCATTTGTATGTGGGTGGAGGGAGGATGGGTGGTGGGTGGGGAAAAAGTTTGTGTGGGCTGTGGTGGGGAGGGTGGGTGGGTGATGGGTGGGGAGGGAGGTAAAGGTGAGTGTGTGGGCAGTATTGTTATTATATTTGTGTTTTGAGAGTTTTTTAGCTGGTTTATAATACCTTGAGTACGATGGCTAAACCCCGATGGCTTAACCCTTTGAGTACGATGATTTAACCCCTTGTGTACGATGATATAACCCCTTGTGTACGATGATTTAACCCCTTAGCTACGATGACTTAACCACTTAGACACGATGATTTTACCCCTTAGCCACGATGACTTGACCCCTTAGCCACGATGACTTGACCCCTTAGACACGATGATTTTACCCCTTAGACACGATGATTTTACCCCTTAGCCACGATGACTTAACCCCTTAGCCACGATGACTTAACCACTTAGCCACGATGACTTAACCCCTTAGCCACGATGACTTAACCCCTTAGCCACGATGACTTAACCCCTTTGCCACGATGACTTAACCCCTTAGCCACGATGACTTAACCCCTTAGCCACGATGACTTAACCCCTTAGCCACGATTACTTAACCCCTTGGCCACGATGACTTGACCCCTTGTGTTCGATGACTAAACCATTAAATACGATGACTTAACTCCTTGAGTACGATGAGTTAACTCCTTGATTACAGTAACTCGAAACCTGTGATTAGAATATTATTGTACTCAAGGGGTTAAATTAACTTACACTCCGCATCCCAAACTTGGACAAATGTAACCTGATATAATTTTTCTTCTGTTATGACACAAGAATTACATCAGCCTCGTAATATTAATTTTATATCTTGGTTATTCATATGAAACTTTTGTTTAATACTTTTAGTACTTTTATTAATATGATCTTTTTAGGAATGGAGACAATTGGGACTTTTTTAATTAACATTTTTCGTTATGTGTTGGTGAGCTTCCGTGTGTGAATTACTGAAGTGAATTATTATTGTGTAGTGATTTTTATTTTACATATTGGTCCCTCTTGTGAAGCCCGGATTAATGGCTTTACTGATTATTATTATTATTATTATTATTATTATTATTATTATTATTATTATTATTATTATTACTATTATTATTATTATTATTATTATTATTATTATTATTATTATTATTAAGAATATTTAGTCGTTAAAGTCCCCAATTTACTGAACTGGTTGTATAAGTATTTATTTTTGCAATAATTCAACAGTAGGGGAGATTAAATACCGATCAATCTCTTCTTGCTTCTCTTAATACGATAAAAACTGTAATATAAATCGATTATTTTTATAATTAGAAAATCAGTCTATACAATAACTTAAACCTGGTAAGGAGTCAGTCAGTGTCATGTTACCTTACACCTGGTTAGGAGTTATTGTCATGCCACCTTACACCTGATTAGGAGTCAGTCAGTGTCATGTTACCTTATACCTGGTTAGGAGTTATTGTCATGCTACCTTACACCTGATTAGGAGTCAGTCAGTGTCATGCTACCTTACACCTGATTAGGAGTCAGTCAGTGTCATGCTACCTTACACCTGGTTAGGAGTCAGTGAGTCCCATGCTACCTTACACCTGGTTAGGAGTCAGTCAGTGTCATGCTACCTTACACCTGGTTAGGAGTCAGTCAGTAAGGTCCAGTCAGTACACCTGGTGGGCTCCACAGATCAACATGTAGTCAGGGTCGCCCATGACCTATCACCTGGGCTTTAAGCTGAACTACTGGCAAACCAGGTTAATTGGCTAACGTCCTGCCCGGGGCGCTAATCACTCTCGCAGCTCGTTAACTGTGTGTGTGTGTGTGTGTGTGTGACACTTACATACCTCCTTGTAATTCTGTGATGGTGTCTGAATGTGTGCTCAGTATACAAAAACTAGGATGTTTTAATCTACGTGTGTTAAGTTCAAGGTTATCTGTCTTGATTTCTCCATTATGTGTATAAATGTATGTAGCGTTGGTCACTCTGTATTCATATGTATGTAGTTCGCAGTTAGTATAGACGTGTAGGAATGTAGTAGTCGCACTTACACGTATATCGGGTATGTGTATTATGTATATGACAAGAGTTTTTTTTCATTATTAAGTACTGGTTTAATGATAAGTTCGACAGACGGGTTTAGTGTCAGCTGTTTTATTTTTTTTGTATACCGTAGCTGCTTAACTCCTTTCATATTGGTAATTGGACAATGGGTGAGTGAGTGAGTCAGTCAGCCAGTGAGCGAGTGAGTGAGTGAGTCAGTGAATAAGGGAGTGATTGAATGTGTTTTTTCGTATCCACAACTAAGGGAAAACATTAATGAAGGAATCTTACATAATCTGGACCCTATAGCTTGCCCATTTTTGTAACCGCGAGATACAACCCGTTTCCTTCGACTCTGCCTCGTCCTACAGCCTGATGAAATTCGTCAATGGTCTGCCTATTTCCTGCCATTAGTTGTGCGTGTCTGAAGAGGTGAGACGCCTTCTCAAGTGAACCTTTGTTTTTTTCTGGTCGCTTTTAATTTCGCGCCTTTGCAATTCCCATAACTTGTTTGTTTAGCTGTGGGTGTGTGTGTGTGTGTGTTAAATTAAGCCAGAAGAGTAAAGCAGAGCAGATGGACAGTAATCCAATGATGGTGACAGATTATAGAGGCTGTCAGGTACTGTGGCGCCACACCTGTACTAATGACACCTGTCCTGACATCTCTGACGTCAGGTCGTCCAACATTACCTGCCCTGACATCTGGTGACCTGATCTGATATCTAGTCTGACATTTCCCCTTGCAAAATCACCCAAGTCACCGTCACTCTCCGCTCACCCCACCTAATACTGTATTCACCAGTCTTGATGTCAGGGGTGCGTCAGAGGGGGAGGTGCGGGAAGGATGTGTCGTGGGGAGAGGGTGCGGGAGGGATGATCGGGGGGGAAGATGCGGGAGGGATGGGTTTGGGGAGGTGAGTTGCGGGAGGAATGCGCCGGGGGATGCAGTATGGTGCGGGAGGAATGCGTACTTAATGAATGTTGTTCCTGCAGTGTTTTGGCAACAGATGACGCCCCTACATATTCCATGAGGGTTAGCGGCTGACAAGAGGAACACCTGATCATCGAACATTGGCCAGGTGACAACAGATGAATGTTAACAACAGGTTGGGTTTTCAATTTTATAATTGCATTTGAAAATTTTAAATTGGGCTTTTAGACTGCAATGAACCTTATCTTTGATACCCGATTTTTAAAGTGAGAGTGGATATGAACGGTTTTCAGTTTTAGATTAATTCATAGAGATGACGAAGAGCATGTCTTTATAAGTTTATAGTAGTCCAGTGTCTTAAACCTTTCGATATCATTTGTGGAGGGAGAAGCGACATACAGGACCATTTTTTCCCTTGATTTCCCTTAGTTTATTGTTACCAAAACTGTAAGTGACCGGGTGTGTTTATGTATGGGTGCGCGCTTGCTGCTAGGGGCGCTGTCGTCACGAGTGTTAGCGGGGAATCCACGAAGTGATTCTGCTATCCTCCGCCTCGCTGGTTGTCATGGAGAAATTCACGGCACACATCCAAATATTTTTTTTTATGTTTTTCCCTTTGGAATTTTTTGTTATGGTTGAAAGAACAACAGCATCCCTGGTGAGTCTCCCGACATTTTTTCTTCTCATACCATCGCCTCTGTGACAATCCCGGGGGACCGGAGATATAGATTATAGAAAACCTTTCACCGTTTTTCGAGCCATTGCATCACAAGACGAGATTTACGAAAGTATACACAGTGACGCTCGCCAAGTACAGTGCCGGGTGTTGAAATGTCTTGGTATAGAACTCCTGTTGTTGTTGTTTTCATTATGTATCGACAATTCTTAATCTCCCACAACCCCTCTCTCACCTTCCCCTCGAAGAATAATTAACGCAAAGGTAATGATTGATAGATTTATTAATTTATCAGTATATAGAGAGATTACTATATAAATATGTAGATAGAGAGGAAATATTGCAGTATGTTGATTGAATTAAGGGTTGTATATGTTCTGAAGGCAATTTAACAGGATTTTCTCTTTCCCAAAACTTATTTACTAGAGAGAATTATAAAACATTTTCACTCTCCCTGAACGGAATAATACAGTGAACAACAACACATTCTAACAGGGGCGGAAAATAATACAAAAATAAACAGTTAGATGAGTGAATAAACAGAATTTAATTAGATAAAACAGTTAAGAGAAAAACAACGAACTCGTGGGCATAATGTAGAGACAGAGTGACCTCGGGTGGTGTGTGTGTGTGTGTGTGTGTGTGTGTGTGTGTGTGTGTGTGTGCGTGTGTGTGTCAAGCAGTGTCTCCAAATTGCTAGACATTCAACTACCAGTCATAGAATAACAACCACTCAACAACCAACCACCACAAGCCCCACTCACCACCACAAGCCCCACTCACCACCACAAGCCCCCACTCACCACCACAAGCCCCACTCACCACCACAGCCCCCACCACCACCACAAGCCCCCACTCACCACCACAAGCCCCCACTCACCACCACAAGCCCCACTCACCACCACCAAGCCCCCACTCACCACCACCACTCACCACCACCAGCCCCCACTTAACAAACAACCCTTCAGGAAACTAGAGCAGTTAGCGACCAAACTGCCGAATTATCGCTTGTTCCAATTACAAAACTGCCATACGCCTCCCAGATAACTGCTCCCCCCATTAACGAAACTGCGCGATTATCGGCACTTCTAGTGGGGAAATTACCGACAGTACCATTTCGTAAGGATTTTTTTAACCCCAGGATGACGGACGCTCGACGCAGATGCTGCCTCTCCCATTTCCAAAGAGAATTTCCGTCCATAGAAGATGACCGGGAGAAAAAAAATGTTGTTTGCGACAGAGGACGTTTAAACACCATATCATTTGAGTATTATTTTTGTGGGTGATTTTTTTTCTTAATTTTTCTTAACCTGTAGGAATTTTGACCACACCCATTGAATGTTTTGACTTTTGGCTGTTTGGGTCCTGGGTGACGTCTGAACTGTTTATCGTTGTTAATTTCATTTTTGTTTTATTGTTGGGTTGTGGTTCTTGTTCATAATTTTTTTTTTTTCATGATTATTTCTCCAGAAAATGATTTGTTATCCCTTACTATTACTCCTAGGTCTGTGTGCTAGGTACCGCTGCTCAGGAAATGGCTGCAAACTGCTCCTAAAACAAGGGCTATATACTGTTCCTAGGAAAATGTCTAGTGTTCATAGGACAATGGCTTGATACTGCTCCCAGGACAATAGGTTGGTGCTGCCCCAAGGACAATAGCTAGCTAGGTATTGCTCCCAGGACAATAGCTAGATACTGCTGCTAGGAGACTGTCACAGGAACAGAAGTATATTGTCACCTACCACCGAGGGGGTTGAAGCAGCGTTGGATGGCCTCGTTGCATAGTAAGTTAATTATGAGAGGCGGGGCGGAGGGGGTAATGTGGTGTAGATCCCCGGCACAATGGACTTCCTCGAGCGCCTCTCTGCTTCCATCCTCGCTTATTACTCTCCCCCCTCTTATAACCTTCCGTGACAGGGCGTCGGCCTCATGCTGGGGTGAAAGGGAGGAAGGGGGACGGGTACTAAAGAGGGTAAGTCGGAGGAGGGAAGGTCGGAGGAAGGGTGGATGGAGGAGAGTGGGATGACGGGGAATGTGGAGTAAGGAGGAAGAGGGGGTAATGAAAGAGGGGAGGAGGGTTGGGAAGGAATATGGGAGGAAGGAAGTATGGAGGAGGGAATGATGTAGGGGAGGATGAATAGCTTATAGAAGTTTGAAAATCGAGGGGATAAAAGTGAATTGAACTAAAATAGGGTTTATTTATCTAGATAGTAACAGCATTAGTAATATTGACAAGGTTGAGACGTAAGGGGGGTGCAGTTCTTTCTTTACACTCACCTTATCAGTGCGTTAGTTCTTTGACGTAATAATGTTGTTAGTTTATTAGTGCGCTTCAACAGCTAAGGTCTTGAAACGCGTAACAAGACGAGTGGTTAGAGTCATTGTGAGGTTACAGGTGAAGTGGAATAAAACCTTCTTGGTATATCGCCAAAGAAGACCCGCTAACTAGAGTCTCCGCCAACAAAGAGTTTCCGCCAACTAGAGCCCCCGCTAACTAGAGTATCCGCCAACTAGAGCCGCCGCCAACTAGGGCCTCCACTAACTAGAGTATCTGCCAACTAGAGCCGCCGCCAACTAGGGCCTCCGCTAACTAGGGCCTCCGCTAACTAGGGCCTCCGCTAACTAAGGCCTCCGCTAACTAGAGCCTCCGCCAACTGGAGTCTTCACTAATTATAGCCTCCGCCAAATAGAGCCTCCGCCAAATAGAGCCTCCGCTAAATAGAGCCTCCGCCAACTTGAGCCTCCGCTAACTAGAGTATCCGTCAATTACGCCAACTGGAGCATATTTCTTCAGTGCACGCCTCCCATTTTCTAAGTCTCTGATAGACTCGACAGATTGGCTCCTGATTGAATTGTAAACTCCTTCTTCTCCCTTATCCCTCCCTGCCTCCCTCCCTCTCTCCCCCCTTGTCTCTCATCCTCCCTTCCTCCCTCCCTCCCTCTCTCCCTCTTTGTTCCCTTCCTCCTTACCTCCCCACCTCCCTCCTTGTTCCCTCCTTCCCTACCTCCCTTGTTCCCTCCCTTCGTGTCTCCCTCCCTCCTTGTTCCCTTTCCTTCTCCCTGTCCCTCTCCCTCACGGATGTAAGAACCACGCACCGCATAAAGGTCTTGTAAACACCAGAAATACAGTTGTAAACATCACAGACAGTTGTAAACAATAAAACGTACATGTAAACAGAGACAACAAACAATTCAGTCATCCAGGATTATAGGCACAAACTCGGGAAAACTGTATTTTGTTAATATTGTAAAAAAAAACTCACCTGGTGAATGAAAAGCTGTTGAGAATTCGATACAGCTGATTGTCCCTCTCAGCTGATCATCTTATTCAGCTGATCGACCTACTCAGCTGATCACTCCACGTAGCTGATCACTTCACTCAGCTGATCATCCCTCTCAGCTGATCACCCCGTTCATTTGATCACTGTCTCAGCTGATATCCCTCTCAGCTTATCGGGTACATGACAAAAATTCCACCGGACAAAATCCCTGAGGACAAAATCCCCACCGGACAAAAAACCCACCGGACAAAAACCCCTAGGACAAAAACTCCACCTCTACCGGACAAAAACCCCATCTCTACTGGACAAAACCCACAATGGACAAAATCCCCTCACAGTAAAAGATAAAAAAAATATCTATTTATAGTTTTTAATAGCTAACATTATGAAATGTAATATACCTGATAACATTTACCTCAGGTTAAAAAAAGAAGACAAAATATATTTGGAGTTTTTATTAATTTCTTACTAAACCACTTTGAAAATATCTCTTATTGCAACCTAACCTAACCTAACCTAACGGGTCCCCTGAGGTCTCAAAAAGTGAGGACAGTAATGGTAAGATCTAATATCAAAGTGGGGTTTTTGTCCGGTGGGGTTTTTGTCCGGTAGGGGTGGGGATTTTGTCCTGGGGGATTTTGTCCGGTGGGGTTTTTGTCTGCATCCCCAGCTTATCACCCCACTCTGCTTATCACCCCACTCTGCTTATCACCCCACTCAGCTGATCACCCCACTCAGCTGATCACCCACTCAGCTGATTACCCCACTCAGCTAATTACTTCACCCATTGACTCTTCTCAGTTGATTGATCATCTCAGTTCGTTCTCCAGTCAGCAGATCATTCAGTTAATTGTTCTGTTTGACTGGTCGGACCACTCAGTTGATTAAGCCGTTCTGTTGTGCTAGTAAGTCCACTCCTCTTACTGATATGATCCATTCACACGACCCAGTTGATAGGTCCAGTCCCTTGATAGGTCCAGTCAGTTGATAGGTCCAGTCAGTTGATAGGTCCAGTCAGTTGATAGGTCCAGTCAGTTGATAGGTCCAGTCAGTTGATAGGTCCAGTCAGTTGATAGGTCCAGTCAGTTGATCGCTCTAGTCATTTATTTGCTCCAGTCATTTGGTCCCTCCAGTCAATTGATCTTTCTACTGAGACTCCATGTGACCTGAGAGAGAAAAGGTGTCAGGAAAAGATTGAGTCAAGGTCAGGTCTCGTGAGGTGAGGTTAGGGTTAATTGTTGTTGATGTGGTTGAGACGGAAAAGGAGGGGAGGAAGGTTGGGTGAAAAAGGTGGAAGAGGGTGTGAGGGAGGTGGAAGAGGGTGTGAGGGAGGTGGAAGAGGGTGTGAGGGAGGTGGAAGAGGGTGTGAGTGGGGTGGAAGAGGGTGTGAGTGGGGTGGAAGAGGGTGTGAGTGGGGTGGAAGAGGGTGTGAGTGAGGTGGAAGAGGGTATGGTGGGAACGGAACAAGGTAAGGGTTTTTGAGAGAGAGAGAGAGAGAGAGAGAGAGAGAGAGAGTTAGTTTTGTTGGGATGAGAGAGGGAGTGTGGTGAGGGGGAAGGAGGAATGGGGAGAGGGATGGGATGGGAACAAGAATGAAGGGAGTGGGGAAAAGAAGAGAGGGATTAAATTGAACTTTGAATCATATCGCGGACCTGGACTAGTATATTGTGCACCCCATGCTTATCCTGTGAGTGGTAGCGCAAGTGGAAGCAGAGATAGATGCCACAACGAGTGCTTTCCAACCTCCAGTGGTCAGGTTATTGTGGTAATGGATATTACACTGTTGATTTAATGCTTGAGACCGAAGACTATTGCCATGGTAATTGATTTTCTACTTGTTGGAAAAATGGGGATATAGACTCAATTAATGAACTATCTTACTGTTGCTAATAAAGTGCCCTGACATGTCTAGTTGGCACATAGGGTTTATTTAATGTTTTATAGAGTCAGAGGGTTGAGTTTGGAGTCTTATGTGTTTTGTTTGTGGTGGGGAAGAGTTGTGGTTGTGGTGGGAGGAGTAGAGGGGAGGAAGTGATGATGGGGTGGACGGGTGATAATATGCGACTGTGGTGGGGAGAAGGAGGGGGGAGGAGGGCTAAGAACCTCATAATAGTGTAAGTGGATGAGTCGAATTTATGGCTTGGGGAGAGATGGAAATGTGATGTGTAGGGAGGTGTGGCAGCAATGGGGAGAAGATCCAGGAAGTGGTGTTGGGCCGTAAAGGGGGGAGGGGGGGGAGCAGTATCATGTTGTCGTGTGTGTGAGTTGAAGGGTGAGGGATGGAGGGAGGGAGTGGTGAGGATGGGTGGTAGTTTGGCTGGTACATTATTGATATACACAGGGCGACAGCGAGGATGAAGCGTAGTGTTGATTAATTCGTGACTAAAACCCCCTGGGCGAGGGCGTGGTGTGGTGTACTGTTGCTGCCCACCACTGCCGCTGTGTAGTAGAGGTAGTAGAGGTGTCTGGCCCCAATGGATGTTTTTACCCTCTTGACTCACCAACGATTTGATAGAAATATATTGATTTACTCTATCTTTCAGCTCTTGGATTCGTGATCGATTACATTGTTGTATAAGTAATAGACAAAGACAACAAACCTTCCGAATCGTTATATAGTCATTATTCAGTGAAGGTTTAAAGAACACAAGACACAGGTCATAATTTGGGTTCAATGTTGGTGCGATATTTATTCGTGTGAGTGAGACGTTCATAGTGTGTCATCGGTATAAAAAAGTTAAGGGATCTTAATGACACTGATGTATAGGGCCATATAAATATTAAACACACACATACACAAGTACTTTCCCCGATACAGTGTTGTGTGTGGCAGCTTAGAACCCCTGATGTTACCCCTTGACTGATACAATTTGAGCTGAAATCTGGCTAAAACCACAGTCCACCAACACCACTGTGACCCTCTTTCCTCACCTTGCGAATGGAGGAAGGCCGTGTTGTTATACACGTAAAAGACAAACAGACAGAGACACACACACACACACACACACACACACACACACACACACACACACACACACACACACACACACACACACACATAGACAAAAACAGACAAAGACAGACAGACAAGGACCTCTCAGTGTTACCTTAAACAAGAGGGAATATACCCAGAATATGTGATGAACCCAAAATGAATGATCACCCCCTTTCAAGGAGGAATTTCTGAGCAGCGTCTCCTGGGTGTATCGTAGGTACTTAGGGAACTTGAAAAAGAGTTCCTGCCTCATAATGGACCTGGAAAATGAGGAGATGAAGTTTGAAAGCAGATTATGCACATCATTTTGGAAGGAGATTGGGACAAACTATGAAGATGAACTGCGAAATCACATTAAGGCGTGAGTTTGTGATGTTTTGGAAGGGGTGATCAGGTCGCAAGAGTATATAACATTGTTTTGCTTAAATATTTTCTGTTCGCTGTTTCCCTCATTTATTGTCTCTCTCTCTCTCTCTCTCTCTCTCTCTCTCTCTCTCTCTCTCTCTCTCTCTCTCTCTCTCTCTCTCTCTCTCTCTCTCTCCTTCCTTCCTTTGTTATTTAATCTATATTTTTGTTTTCAATTTATGATTTTTTGTTTTTGTTTTACGCTGTTTTTAGATACGATTTGTTTGTTTTTGACTCCGTTTTCTTTTCATTCTGTGTCTACTTATTCTACTTTATCTCCTCCTCACTGTTCTATTTTTGGACTCGACATATTTTTTTTCTCGTTTCTATTTCTTCCTAGTCCTTCTTAGTTTAAATTTTTATATCCCCTTTTTTGTCTTTTTCTGTTTTCTAGATACGAGGGAATTTTTTCCTGTGTTTTTAGTTCCCCCATCTATTTTTTTCTTGTTATTTTTTTTTCGTTTTTCTTGTTTTCTTTTTAGTCTGTTTTGTTTTCCAATTTTTTTCTTCATTTTTTTCTACCCTTCCATTTCCTCTCTCGTTTGGTCAGTTACATTGCCTTCTCTTCGCACTTCTATTTCTGGTTTATTGTGTTTTATCCGGTTCTTTTTTTCCGGATTTCTTTTATAACTGTGTCATTCTCTTTTTACTCCTCCTTTTCTCCCTTACTCTTTCTCCCACTCTTCTTCTTCTTCGTCATCCGTCTTTCTCCCTTTCTCTATCTTTCCCCCATTACTCTCCCTCATTCTTTATGTATTTTTTTTTACTCCTTTGTCACCGTCTCCCTGTCTCATGTTTCTTCCTCCCTTCCTTCCTTCCTCTCCTGTCTCTTCCCTTTTCTCTCTCTCTCTCTCTCTTTGTACCTTTCTTTTTACTCCTTTGTCTCCATCTCCCCTTCTTCCCAGCACTCCCGTCTCTTCCTTTCTCTCTCCCCCTTTCTCTCTCTCTCTCTCTTTGTACCTTTCTTTTTACCCCTTTGTTCCATCTCCCCTCTCTCTCTCTCTCTCATCAAACTTTCACCTGTTGTCGTGGCCCGAGAGAGATGGCCGCTCTTCGTCGCTTCATGCAGTAGTAATGGACGGTATTTATACACTGGCTCTCACCGGAAAAAAGATTGCCAGTGCGAGCATGAGGCGGCCGTACGTTTGTCAGGCGTTGCTTCCATCCGGGTCAAGAGGATGTTTTGTTATTGTGGTGTACTTTGATGTTTTTGTTGATGTTTTCATTTTTATTTCTAAGTATTTTTTTCTCCTCATTATTTTTTTTCTCTGTCTCTCTCTCTCTCTGCTGTCTTTGCTCTCTTTGTCTCTGTCTCTCTCGCTATCTCTCACCCTTAATCATCATCTCTACCACTCCCTCACCCTTGGGTCTGGCCTCTCTCTCACCCCGCAGGCTCGCACTGAACTGATGATCTTCCAGTTGCCAGAAAAAAAAGATGTAAGCGTTGTGTATTATTTTCCGCTCTGGCTACACTGTTGGGATAAACTGTAGTTAGTGTGTTGGTAGGTGTGTGTGAGTTGGTAGGTGTGTGTGAGTTGGTAGGTGTGTGTGTGTGTGTGTGTTGGTAGGTGTGTGTGTGTTGGTAGGTGTGTGTGTGTTGGTAGGGGTGTGTGAGGTGTGTGCTGGTAGGTGTGTGTAGTTGGTAGGTGTGTGAGTTGGTAGTGTGTGTGTGTTGGTAGTTGGTAGGTGTGTGTGTGTTGGTAGGTGTGTGAGTTGGTAGGTGTGTGTGTGTGCTGGTAGGTGTGTGTGTGTGGGTAGGTGTGTGTGTGTTGTAGGTGTGTGTGTGTGTTGTGTGTGTGTGTTGGTAGGTGTGTGTGTGTGGGTAGGTGTGTGTGTGTTGGTAGGTGTGTGTGAGTTGGTAGGTGTGTGTGTGAGTCTGTAGGTGTTTGCTGGTAGGGGTGTGTGTTGGTAGGTGTGTGTGAGTTGGTAGGTGTGTGTGAGTTGGTAGGTGTGTGAGTTGGTAGGTGTGTGCTGGTAGGGGTGTGTACTGGTAGGGGTGTGTGCTGGTAGGTGTGTGTGCTGGTAGGTGTGTGAGTTGGTCCTTGTTTGTGCTGTAGTGGATGCCTTTGTTGGAGAGAAAACGTATATAAACATATGCATATGTATCTCTGAGTGAGATATACAGTAGATACATGTATTATCGAATGAGATATAAAGGTACTGTATATGCATTATAGCCTTATTGGGGGTAAAAATTTGTTATATATTGAAGCTTATTTGCTCCATATATGCCAAGATGTAGTGGGTTCGTATCTAGGTCTCATGTGTGTGAGTGGCGAGTACGGTTGACACTGTACAATCACCCAAATCCAAATAGGGAATAATTTAAGGGTGATAGTGCAATTTTTTTTCACCTTTCACTGGGTTACTGTTGGTGTTTTTACTTTAATCCTTATATTCAGATGAGGGTTCTATCACCTTGAAGTTTATTATTATTATTATATATGGTAATTTTTTATGTCGACGATAGTGTGTGTTGTAAAATTGTCCATGATAATTACTGTATTCGTGTGTGTGTGTGTGTGGGGGGGGGGTGTACAGTATGTGTGTGTGTGTGTAAATATCAGACCACCAGAGGGAGCCTTAGGGACCTGAACCCAACAATATAGACTACAGAAGAGGAATAAAAAAGTACACGAAGATAAAATAGAAGCGATCGTAGAATTTCTGTGTTGGCGTCAGTTCTGAAGTGAAAAAAAAATGAAAATAAATAAAACAATTTGGCTTTACCTTGGGACTAGTGGAGGCAAGAGTCCTCCAGCGTACTGTGTAAGGGAGGAAAGTGAGGGACAAAAACTGTATATGTACTGTATGTGTAGCCAGTCGACATCTGTGGGATATAAAGGGAAACACCTCACTTGGAATCGTTGTCTGCAGGAACCAAACTTGACTGCCACAAATTTAATCACTTGTTGAGGAATGACTTGAGGTGGAAATAGAAGAATAACTAATTGATTTGGTTCCGTGTGGTTTTATTTTCAGTATGTAGGTGTATTGATTAAATTGTTTGTTTAGTGTGTGAAAGGAACAATACGAAAATTAACACTGTGAGGATGAAGGGTTAAGTCATCGTCCTCAAAGGGTTAAGTCATTGTCCTCAAAGGGTAAAGTCATCGTCTTCAAAGGGTTAAACCATCGTCTTCAAAGGGTTAAACCATCGTCTTCAAAGGGTTAAGTCATTATCTTCAAAGGGTTAAGCCATCGTCCTCAAAGGGTTAAGTCATTTTCCTCAAAGGGTAAAGTCATCGTCTTCAAAGGGTTAAGTCATCGTCCTCAAAGGGTTAAGTCATTGTCTTCAAAGGGTAAAGTCATCGTCTTCAAAGGGTTAAACCATCGTCTTCAAAGGGTTAAACCATCGTCTTCAAAGGGTTAAGTCATTATCTTCAAAGGGTTAAGCCATCGTCCTCAAAGGGTTAAGTCATCGTTCTCAAAGGGCCGATGACAGTCAGTGATTTTTAAGCCTTTGGATTTGAAAACACAAGTCCATAATAATAATAATAACTTGGGTTGATTTTGAATATGCCCTCCCCACCCCCCTTTGCTTCCCCCTCCCCCCGAGGAAAAAAAGCAATCCCATTCACATTATTACGCCCTTACTAACAATGAATTAACAGCTCCTTGTAGTGCCATCTTAAAGAAAATAGTAGGCCATCGTGTTTAAATAGCTAAGACATCGTATTTAGTGGATTAAGTCATTGTAATCAAGGGTTTAAATATATCTTACTGGCCTAATCTATTCTCCTTAAGGTGGTTTGAGGGGGGGGGGTTAAATCCTCTTAAAGTAGGTTTAAATTAATAAGATATAAAACTCAGTCATACAATATTGCTGGGTGTTTATTATCTCTCTCTCTCTCTCTCACACACACACACACACGCACACACACACACACACACACACACACAGTGACGGACACAGGCGGGCGGAGATTGGTGTAATCGGTCCAGCGAGTTCCTGCATCTGATGACAAATTTCGATGTAATTGCAAATGATCTGGCCATTGTTAGCGGTAATTGACTCCGGGCGGCGTAAAGTTTGACAGCGGGGAAGGACGTCACTCTCTCTCTCTCAGCCCTCCTAGTCCACCAGTTGGGCGTGTGTGTGTGTGAGAATTTTTGTCCTTCCTCAAAGTAAAAGCCAATTTTTATCTCCGTTCCCCCTTGTTAAATGTGTTTGTTTGTAGAAAGTGTATGTTAGGGGGTCTCTCTCTCTCTCTCTCTCTCTCTCTCTCTCTCTCTCTCTCTCTCTTAAAATACATGTTAGAAATTATCAATATCTACATAGTAACGTATAAAAGGAAGCTAACATAGTAATAATGACGGAACGTAAAACTGGTCTATCAAATGTCGCCACTTTAATAAAAATATAGACAAAAAGAACAAAGAAAAAGTTAGATAAAAATGCAAAATATATTTATGAACATTTAAAAAGTAAAAGGATGGGGAAAAAAATGAAGATATGTTGGCGTGGAGGAAATTTAGAATATAAATAAAGATTTATTCACACATTTTGGCAAATTCCGGTGTGTGGAGAACAAAGCTCTCCTAGATTAAATGGAATAGGGGAAACCTTATCAGTGGTGAGAGAGAGAGAGAGAGAGAGAGAGAGAGAGAGAGAGAGAGAGAGAGAGAGAGAGAGAGAGAGAGAGAGGAAGATAGATCACTCGGTACAGGGAGTTTAGGGGGAAAAAGAAGAAAAATGTTTCCCTGTTATCAGAAAAAGCAGGAGACGAACAGTAACTTGAGCTGTGGCGTGGGGAAAAACCTCAGTAATTTCCCCGTCCCTTCTTCCCTTTCCCCCACCTTCTCGTTCCTTCCTAGTTGTGTCGTACTTTCTTCTTGCCTTATATCTTTTTAATTCTTCTTTGTTCATTTCCTCGTCTTCTTCCCATTCCATCCTGTTTTGTTTCTCTTCCTCTTTCTTCCATTGTCTTCCTGTTCCTTCTTACTCTTCACCTCCATCTTCGCCATCCAGTTCTTCCTACTTGTTTCCTCATTTCTCTCTTCCACCTCCTCTCCACGTCTTTTCACTCCTCTCTCCCCTCTACGAACGGTAATGAACGGTTAACGTAAACGTACAGAAACGCCATTAAAGATATCAACAGAAAAATCCATTAGCAACGGAAAAACTATACAACAGAAAAATAATAAGGAAGCAACGGGAAGTACATTAACAGTCGACAGAGGTGCAGTAGAGGAGAGAGAGAGAGAGAGAGAGAGAGAGAGAGAGAGAGAGAGAGAGAGAGAGAGAGAGAGAGAGAGAGAGAGTGTGTGTGAGTGAATAATGGAAGCCTCACATGTGGGCTAACAAGGCTTCCTGCCAGTCAATCAGATGTTGTATTTACTGTGTGTGTGTGTGTGTGTGTGTGTGTGTGTGTGTGTGTGTGTGTGTGTGTGTGTGTGTGTGTGAACGACTTAACGATGTTGGTTCAGGTAATTAGCCCAACCATTATATAACGAGCATCTCCTGTCTCATAGTTTAACCACCCCCTCCCCACCAGCCTCATTCTCCTACCACTATCCTTAATACTACTACCAATATCCCCCTTTCATTTTCCTCCGACCACTCCCCTGTTTCCACCTTCTCACCTCCTCTTCCCTACCTCTCTTCCCCTACCTCTTCCCCTACTCCTCTACCTTATCCCCTCTCCTCCCACCCCTCAACCTAATACCCCCTTATCCTCCTAATACCCCTCCTCCCTCCTCACCCTCCTCCCACCCTCCTCCCCCTCCCCCTCCTTTTACCCTCCTCCCTCCTGGTTTGGTATTCCCCCCCCCTCCTTACCACCTAGAAGCAGTGTTTGGTGTTGTCATGGTGACGTTGCCGGTAAGGGCCTTAAGTTACGTCTTCCTCGCGTAATGGGTTTGGTATATCCGGCCTCCCTCCACGGTATACCCCTGTAGTATATATATCCTGAGTATAACGACCATTGTCTTAAGGGTATATCTACTTGGTGTATCGACTTCAGCATATAACCGTATGATTTTGGATATACAGCTTTCGGTATATACGTAGTTATACACACCTGAGCATACCTTTGAGGTATATACTTCATACTTCACTATATTACAGTATGCCTTTATACATTTCCTCAAGTATGTCTGTGGATTATATCAGTTATACTTGGGTTATATTAGAAATCTATACTCGTACATGTACACCAAAGAATATACCTACGGAGTATACTTAGACCTATAACTAAACGACCTTTTATTATACTTTAACCTATAACTAAACGACCTTTTATTATACTTTAACCTATAACTAAACGACCTTTTATTATACTTTAACCTATAACTAAATGACCTTCACCCTATGAACTCTGAGTTAGACCGGAACCCGTTATAATAATTAGGAAAAGTCATTAAATATTCTGTGTTTTTTTGTGTGTTTATAACGAAGTTCTCTCTCTCTCTCTCTCTCTCTCTCTCTCTCTCTCTCTCTCTCTCTCTCTCTCTCTCTCTCTCTCTCTCTCGATGCGCAGTTGTCATTCCAGTTAAGAGGAAAGTCAATCTTGAGAATAATTTTTGGTAAAGTAAAAAAAAAAAAAATAAATAAATAAGCATATTGGTAATGGAGTCTTTAAAAATAATATTGTGATCTAGGGTAAAATATTCATTGTCTGGGGAGCGTGTTGGGGGTGCCCTTGTCCCAGCTGTTTGTGGCATCGTAAACACTGACCACATAATGTTAATTGTCGCCCACCGGCTCTCGCCATATGGTCCGGACACGTGGACATAGGCACCCCGAGACATGTGGACACGACACACTGTAGATACTGGACACGCACACACGCACCTTAGACTTCGTGGAAACAATAGATTCCTTGAAGATACTCACAATAGCCACACAGATACTCTCACAATAGACACATTACTCGTAGACACACTCACAATAGACACATAGGCACGCACAATAGACACACAGATACTCTCACAATAGACACATACTCTTAGACACACTCACAATAGACACATATGCACTCACAATAGCCACACACATACTCTCACAATAGACACATACTCGTAGACACACTCACAATAGACACATAGGCACTCACAATAGCCACACAGATACTCTCACAATAGACACATACTCGTAGACACACTCACAATAGACACATAGGCACGCACAATAGACAAACAGACACACTTACAACAAACACGTGGACACAATAGGTACCTCGAAACAATCACAATAGATGCATAGACACACTCACAATAGATGCATAGACACACTCACAATAGATGCATAGACACTCACAATAGATGCATAGACACACTCACAATAGATGCATAGACACACTCGCCAAACACAGAAATACAGAGAGTACATACAACCATCTAAAGAATAAACATAGAAATGAAAAAAATAAAAAAAACATCCATGAACGAAACAATATGACCTCCCCTCCCCTCCCTTCTCCCCATCCCCCTCCATCCCCTCCCCTCTCCCCCTCCCTTCTCCCCATCCCCTTCCATCCCTCCCCTCCCCCTCCTATCATTTTTGACCTTTGACCCCAGAAACATCAACACTATGGTGAAAAATCTCAACTGTGCAGCTGTTACTGGGAGGGAGAGCTGTGGGAAAAGTGTCTCTCTGTGTAGGTTAGTCAGAATATACAATTATAGCCGCCGTATAAAGAGAACCGTATTTTGCGATGTTTCACCTTTGTTGTCTTGTTGGGTGTATGTACAGTGTATAAACATGTACATATTTACCCAAGCGTGTGTATATGTGTAGGAAATATGTGCATTAGTGTATTCGTGTGTAGAATGTGTGTATCTTTGCAACTGTTTATGCGTGATTAAGTTGTGTGTGTGTGTGTGTGTTAACCTCGCTATTCACCTACACGTCATTCGAAATACATACACCGGGTTTATGTCTCACCAAGAAACTCATTAAGTCAGATATATACACACAATTAGGGATTATACATACCAGTTTATGTCGACCAAAACACGTACGTCACAATACATACCTCCCACACACACACACACACACACACACACACACACACACACACACACAAAATTAACCTCCGCTGCTTGATGATGAAGACATTAGCCAGGGGTCGTAATAGATGGTTTCAATATGCTAAGATAATGATGTAGGCAATTACTAAAGTGGTCCCTGATTAATTAGTGGTTGAAGGGAAGGCTATTGAAAAAATTGACGTGATTATGACCGCCCCATCTGCCATTACTTACTTGTGTGCTGAAGGTTAAAGTTTTATGTGAGAAATGCTTTTGACTTCGTATGCTAATTTGTCCTGTGTTGAACATTGGTGAACTATTATGTGTTCACTTTTTTTGGTGGGTAAGGGATTTTGAATTGCACGGATATGTTTTAAAGGAGTGTTATAATAGTGAAGAACAATGGAATAACGTTTTTGTTCATTCGGTTTTATTTTTTGTCTCGTAAGAATATTTTAAAAGTTTTCATGGTGTTGAACAGCACTGAACTATACTGTAAAGGAGATAGGGAGTATGTATGTATGTATGTATGTATGTATGTATGTATGTATGTATGTATGTATGTATGTATGTATGTATGTATGTATGTATGTATGTATGTATATTTGTATGTATGTATGATAAGCAACAGGTAGCCGGGAGAGGTACAGTATTCATTACCATCATTCTGAATTTATATTAGGAAGTTCTGAACGCGTCCACCAGCTGTGTGCTCTCTCTCTCTCTCTCTCTCTCTCTCTCTCTCTCTCTCTCTCTCTCTCTCTCTCTCTCTCTCTCTCTCTCTGATACACGGAGATCACTCTAACATCCTCAGAGAAAGTGTCCAGACTTTGGCTAACTTATACATCAGACTGCATTAACAAGTCCACCAAGTTTTGACGGTCCAGGACTTGAATTTTAATGAGTGTACAGCGAGTGAGTTCAAGGCCGGAAGTGCATTAACTCCATTATGTCGGGAGAAGAAACGCAAAATTAATGTTTAGTGTTATGATTGATAAGTGTAAGTGAGTATTGGACTTTTGTGTTTTTACGATAAATATCATTGAAAAATCCAGTATAAAGTAAGTTCATTATTTTCATTTAAAGTTTTGGGTTTTGTTTTGATTTGGATGTTAATTTGAGTTTTATGATTGATATTGAATTAAATGAAAAGTTGTGTCTGTAGCCAATATTTGCGTTGATGTTTGATTGGTTGAATGGATGTCTTATTGGTTTGTATGTGAGTAAAAGTTGCCCAGAGAGAGAGAGAGAGTGGACTAATAAATACAAAAACAAATTATGAGAAATTGTCACGTGAATGTCATCAATTGGTACAATCATTGACAAAAAAAATCACAAAAGCCACATATCAATCCAATAACTGGTGATTGACACACAAATCACACTAAACCACGTCACATCGACGTATAAACTGGTAATTGATGTAAAAACCACACACAAACACGTATCATCCATCCCTACATTGTTAATTGATTGGAAATTGATATAAAACTATGATTTATCGGTCCAGCAACTAACGGTGTATTACAAATTTACCCAGAACCATTTTTTTTACATTAACCCAGTGAGATAATCTATTCTGTAATGTCCCTGAGTCTCTATTAAGCCGTTCCGTGTGTCTGTCTGTCTTTTCAGCCATTGAACTTCCTACCCCATCTGTTTTTAACCCATAGTTTTCAAAGTTAACATAGTGCGATTTTTTTTCCCTTTGGGCGAGTGTAAGTATGGTACAGGTAACACAGGTGGGTATTATGGTGTTCAGTACAGGTAAAAAAAAGTTATTAAATACCTTTAGTTTTTTTTAAGTACAGGGATACCATATGAACAATAACATGTGCTAACTGGGGAAAACTAATTTGGACTCGTCAATGGCGCGTTTGGCTGAGTATTGAAAGTCTAGGATCAGAGCAATTAAGTTTCGAGAGGCCCGGAGAGATTCAAGTGCTTTTAACAGGTAGTTGGGTGGACGGTTGTAGGTCAAGTTGGCTCCAGTCCTAATGGGTTTCAACCTATTAGGACCGGCGGGGGTAAAGGGGGTGGTAGGAGGTCATCAGGATTAGTGCCCATTAGGGTAAAGAATTCAACAGGATTGGAAGTCCATTTGGGATTATTTTTTACATTAGATTGGGCTCCAGTATTCCGATTTGATTCCGTTTTCGTAAGATGATGATTAGGTGGTTCTTCAATGACCTCTGACCTCGACCTGTGTGAAATGTTGAAGCAAGTTAGGCATTTACCAGACCTATTGCCGAGGCCGACCAACTGTAAACGTTTGGTCAGGATCGGATCAGAATTGTCAATAGCTAGAGTGAGAACAGACAGACAGACAGACCAAACCAAACCGAATCTGGGAATTGGCAAGACTGCAGTTTCGCTCACCTCCCCTTTTGTTATTTATTTATTTATATTTTTTTTGCACATGAATATTTTTTTATTCGTTTTTCGTTTATCCATCCTCCCCTTCTCCTCTTCTCCTTCTTCTCCTCTTCTCTCCCTCCTCTCTTCTCCCCCCTCCTCCTCTCCCCCTCCTCCTCTCCCCCCTCCACTCTTTTCCCCCCTCCTCTCTTCTCCTCTCCTCTCTTCTCCTCTCCTCCCTCCTCCTCTCCTCCTCCTCTCCTCCTCCTCCTCCTCTCCCCCCCCTCCTCTCCCTCCCTCCTCCTGCTCTCCTCCTCTCCTCCGTCCTCTCCCGGTTTAATTGTTTGTTTACCTGTCTACCTGCCTCCTCACCCCTCCACCTGCAATATATACTTACTGAAAAATACTCCTCTCTATCCATCCACTTACCTACCTACCTACCTACCTACTCACTTGCCTACCTACCCACTTGCCTACCTACCCATCCACTTGCTTACTTACCCATCCACCTACCAAACTACGCATCCACTTACCTACCTACCTTCCTACCCAAGAATAAACTCCCCTTTCCATCCATCCACTTTCCTACCGAACCATCCACTTGCCTACTTACCCATCCACTTGCCTACCCACCCATCCACTTGCCTACTTACCCATCCACTTGCCTACCCACCCATCCACTTGCCTACCCACCCATCCACTTGCCTACCCACCCATCCACTTGCCTACTTACCCATCCACTTGCCTACCCACCCATCCACTTGCCTACCCACCCATCCACTTGCCTACTTACCCATCCACTTGCCTACCCACCCATCCACTTCCCTACCTTTCTACCCAGCAACACACACACACACACCTAGTTCCGACCTACTTCCCCTCAGTCGTTATTTTCACCACGGAGACACGAGGTGAAAAAATGAACCGGAGTAACGAGGTGTGGGGGATTTAAGCGATTAACAAGGGGAGATTAAGCGAGGTGGGGGAGAGATTACTTATAACCCGGTGAGGAAAAGAAGGAAGCCTTGTATGTATGTGGAGGAGGAGGAAGAAGCCTGCAGAAGCTCGTTGAAGCCCTCTGCGAGATGCCGAGGTGAAGGGTCAATGGCCTTAAGGATTAGCTGCAACTGTCAACACCGAGGAGGAAATTTTGGCCACAACTAAGATTCTCTCTGCTGCTTCCTCATTAAATCTTGAGGGATTGAGGAGGATTTTCTTTCAAGGACGTACGGTGTGTGGTATGTGTGTGTGTGTCGTGTTTACTGCTTCTTGCATAGTTACCATTGTATGTTTAAGGTGAGTTTGGATTAATGACTTGTTTGTTGTGTGTGTGTGTTGAAGTGTGTGTTTGTGTGATATTGTTTGTTTGTCTGTTTGTTTGTTAATGAGTAAGGAGAAAACAGTATGTGAAGTATGAATGATAATCTTCTGAGTTATCATCATTATTTTAGAGGAAGAGTAAGGCTTAGGGGGAGGGAGGAAGAATGGGGAGGTAGAGCTCAGTGCCATGTCGGGGGGTGGGTTGCCTCCTACACGTGTGCCACAGACCACTACCTCGCCGGAAGTAGGTTAGGGAGCACTTATCTATAGTCAATTAGTGTGTCTCGTTTCCCCTACCGTCCTTACTATGACCTCCAGGACACGTAATGGTCCCTACGCTACTGAGACACCGCGATGAGTAAGTAGGCGGTGTGGCCAGGTTTTGGCGTGGCACTTGTCGACGTTATTTTGGTACCGAGTTAGTGTGCATAGTTTCTGCCTTTACTGATCTGATCGAGTGTGTTTTGAGTCCTTGAGGGAATTTTTCTTGTGTGATTTATCTTCCGAGTGTTTTGTCTTAAGGGAATAGGTCATGGTATTCAATGGCCTGATATATTGTTACTCGAAGGATAAGTTAGTGGACTCTAAGGGTTAATTGATTGTACTCAAGGGGTTAGATTATTATATTCAAGGGTATTAATTGTACTCGAGGTTTTAAGTGATAGTATTCAAGGGGTTAAGTGATCGTACTCGGCGGGATAATTCATTGGACTCAAGGTGTTTGGCATCATATCCAGATGGGTTAAGGTTGTGGGAAGTAAGGGAGGCGCCAGGGGTCATCAGTTACGGCTGGAAACGTTAAAGATTTTTTTTAATTATCATTTTATGTTGTTTATTTAATAACGATTTGAATAGTGATGATGTTGAATTACAGTGACTATCTATAGGATCACCTGTAGTTAAAACACCGTCACTTGTTCCAGATTTTTACTCCTCATTTTCCGAAATCTGCTTTGACCTCTCATTCCCCCCCCCCCACACACATAGAACCATTGTCTTAATTTAACTCCCCTGACAACCAACAGATGGCGCCTCCAGTGTTAGACATACTAGATCTTAGTGCTAGGGTGTTCACTCGGCTTCCCACCTCAGTTTCCTATTAATTTTACATTCCGTGGAGGAGTTGAATTCATAACAATAGTTCCTCTATAATTATAAGGTAAACGCACTAGATTATACTGTATACTTTTTATAATGAGAATTCTAAGTATGAATGTTCACTTACCTCCTCAAGAGACTTACAGCCCACAAAAAGCTACACCCACCTACTAAATCTGTATATTACTGTATTATTTGTATTATTTTTTCTAATTAAGTAAAACATTTTCAATTTCCATACAGCCTCCCGTCCATTGTTCTCAGTGTAGGCAGTCAGTTTACCCTCATTATGAATTTATATAAGAAGAATACTGCCTCAAGTGTTTATTGTTGTTGTCGTTATGAACACAGCCATGGTCTGTGCCCACCCACCTCCACCCCACCCACCCCCACCCCACCCCACCCACCCCACCCCCCCCACCCCCACCCCTCCACCCCACCCCACCCCACCAGGAAACACTACCTCTTGTGATATACGCTTCAGTCGCCACACCGAGGAGCAGCCAGTGTTCCTCTGAGCCATACCACATTCAGGCTTAGTACTCACATTCATAACCTTCTTCTGGAGGAGTCTTGTCCAACCTAATGTAGATGTAATAACCTAGGAACGTAATTCTTTTCTCAACTTGGGGAGGGGGTAACCTTCTCTCTCTCTCTCTCTCTCTCTCTCTCTCTCTCTCTCTCTCTCTCTCTCTCTCTCTCTCTCTCTCTCTCTCTCTCTCTCTCTCTCTCTCTCTCTCTCTCTCTCTCTCTCTCTCTCTCTCTCCTCTCTCTCCTCTCTCTCCTCTCTCTCTCTCTCTCTCTCTCTCTCTCTCTCTCTCTCTCTCTCTCTCTCTCTCTCTCTCTCTCTCTCTCTCTCTCTCTCTCTCTCTCTCTCTCTCTCTCTCTCTCTCTCTCTCTCTCTCTCTCTCTCTCTCTCTCCTCTCTCTCTCTCTCTCTCTCTCTCTCTCTCTCTCTCTCTCTCTCTCTCTCTCTCTCTCTCTCTCTCTCTCTCTCTCTCTCTCTCTCTCTCTCTCCTGTTCCTTTCTACACACACACACACACACAACGCCGGGGTTTTAAACACACTCTTCCGTTGAAGAGATCGTCATATTCAACCCGAGTTTTGAAAAAAATAGGTCCTAAAGGACACCGCGTACAATACTGAACAGGGTGGTGTGGCAGTAAAATTAACTAATTCCAATAAAATTAATTTATAATATTGCAATTAGTTAATTTTACCTCCACACCACCCCGTTAAGTACTGTACTGCGCTACCCTTCAGGACTAAATTTGTGTTAAAACTTTGGTTGAAACACGACGATCCTCTTCAACGGAAGAGAGTGTTTCAAACTCCAGGCGTAAGACCCAGGTGTCTAACACTGGAGGCGCCACCTGTTAGTTGTCAGGGAAGTTGAATTATGACAATAGTTCTGTATATGTATGTGTGTGGGGGGGGAGGGGGGGCAGGAGAGGTCAAAGCAGATTTCGGAAAATGAGAGATAAACCACCTGAAAACTGGAACCCGATTTTAGATTTCCGATTTGTACGAGTACTAGGAGTTTTGAACGTACCTGTAATACTTAGGAGTAAAAAATCTGGAACAAATGACGGTATTTTAATTACAGGTGATCCTATTGATAGCCAATGTAATTCAACAGCATCACTATTTGAATCGTTATTAAATCAACAGGTGGTAAGACCACGTGGGTTGGGATGAATTACGTTCCTAGGTTGGTATAGTAATAATGTGTTGATATCCCTCCTTGGCTGCGGGATCCATCTGGTTTTAAGTTGGAAGAAATTTCGCCTTTTCATTATACAAACTTGTCTGTATTCCATCAGAGTGAAGCTATATGGATTTCTGGTTAAAAGCGCGACCACTGCAGCCTCATTAAAATTCAAGTCCCTCTCTGTCAGAAGTTGGAGCTGTTTAAATGCAGTTTGACGCAAAAGTTCGTCAACTTTGGAATTTTGATTGACGAAACGCGAATACGTTTTCAGTAGTGGAAAGAATGTGGATATTGGTTGAGGTTAACCCTTTGTTATGTGCTAGTGTATATATATATATATATATATATATATATATATATATATATATATATATATATATACAGTATATGGATGGATGACATTATGATACAATGTGGTCGGACAGGAGGTGGCGACGGTGTGTGTAAACAAGAATACACCGTCACTCTCACGTTTATTACACAATAAACTGAAGTGACTGTTGATAATATGCAAATTACAGTCAAAACATTAGATTTCCCTGATTTTATGATCTTTAAAGCGTGGCGGGTGAGCGTATTCTTGTGGCGTTAAAAACTCACTCTTGGTGTAGCCACACACTTAGAACCCTTGTACTTATAATTATGTACGTAATATGTATCATCAGTGAGTCGAAATTAGAGTGCCTTACACAGTGACGCGCCACACACTTGGGGAAACTAAGCTCTGAGGTAACACCGCACGAGTGACTCAATTAGGTGATTCTTCACACCTGTGAGCGCCGGTGTATGTCGTCTCAGGTTGGTGGCTTTGCCTGCAGCTGGGTTAATGGCGAGAACAGTGTCGTGGAGCCTGACCATAGATCCCCAGATCGACAGGTGCGATGTGTAGCAGACAGTAACGCCTTGTGTGGGGTGAGGGACGCGCCCTGTAAATAATATAATTAAAACAAAACACAACGATGAACAGATGGGATGGAACTGAGCAGGTAGGTTGAGTGTTGACCATGGTAAAGAAAATAAATGACATTTTATTGTTAGGTCAAAGTTCAAGTTGAGTTAGGTTAGTCGGAAAATGTGGATCGTAGCGGAGTTAAGTGCCGTAAGCCTGGCACACTTATAATGAGACACCGTTGAAAAATATTCCCGGCAAAACATTGTCTGTCAGTCTGGTAAAGCGGGGATTCAGCTAATGAACTCGATCAAAAATATCCAACGAATTTCTAGATTAAACTACACGATACGTTATGCTATGTTATGTTACGTTGTGCTATGTTGTGATTCGTTGTGCTATGTAGTGTATTGTTAAGCTTTGTTACGTTACATTATACTTTATGTTGCGTTATAGTTTGTTAGATGTTACATTATAATATTTTGTTACTTTACTTTACCGGTATCGCTAATCGGGTTATCGTGATAGCCAAAAATATGTCTCGATGTAAATAATAAATAAGGAATTTTAATGTGAAATGTCATAATGTTGCTTATTAGTTAAATCTGTATGTAAGATTTTTTCTGAGCGTATGGGTTTTTAATATAATTTAAGCCCTAAATATTGAAAATCTCATTATTTTTAATTTCCCCAAATTCTCACGTTATAAAGACATCATCTCATGCCAAAATCACCTCGTCACAAAGACTATCCTCACGTCCCAAAATCCTCACGTCCCAAAGACCATCCTCACGTCCTGATGTCTTGAAAGATGAGTCAGGTCGCGTATAATCCATCCCTTTATCCATTATATTCCACTTAGGTAAATTTCTCCCCCTTGCACCTCAATCCACGGGAGCTGCGGCCACCTGTGAATACCTGATCCCTTCATTATATTAATAGGATTAAACCCTCCAGTGGTGACGATTCTCAGTTGCTTGTGGCGGCGTGTAGGGTGAGTGTCAGGCAGGTGAGAGATACACAGGTGGGGGTCAGGTAGTGGATGGAGGGAATCTCTCTCTCTCTCTCTCTCTCTCTCTCTCTCTCTCTCAGTATAGTACCCGCAGGCAGTTTGACTTCTAGCTCTCGTCTGCTAGTGAAGTCATGACCGTATGTGTGTGTATGTGTGTGTAAGCAAGTAAGTAAGTGTGTACCTTTGATGCTGGGCTCAGCTGCCTTGGGGTGACGGGGGGCGTAGCTGTAGTCTCTTGATCCTGGGGGAGGTGTAGAGGCCAGCTGGTGACACACTTGTGCTGAAGAACAAAGAACTTGCCAGAGGTGAGAGGAATGATGGGGGAGATAGAGAGGGGGTGATGGAGGGTAGAGAGAAAGGGGGGGTGTAAAGAGGAGGGATAGAGAGGTTAGAGAGAGTAAAGGAGGAGACAGACAGATAAACAGTGGTTGAACCAAGGATGCACACACACACACACACACACACACACATTTTAAAAGAATAGAGAAAACGAGTATTTCTCTATCTATCTCTCCTATTTTTCTTCCTTTCCTCACCACCTTCTCCTCCTCCTCTTATCCTTCCCATCAGCCCCAAACGTGGCAAAAACAGCTCCTCTGGTCTGTTCCAAGACTCATTATCTAAAGCACTTTGCCCTCCCCCACCCCTCTCGCTCTCTCTCTCTCTCTCTCTCCTTCGTCCTTTACTTCTCTCTTTTTCGTCTGTACTTCCCTGTTTCCTCCTTCCTTCTTTTGTCCTAGACATTCCTACTTTTTCCTCTTTCATTCTCCCTCATCCTTATTCTTTCATCATTCCCCCTTTCCTCCACCTTCTTTCTCTTTCCTCTTTTTATTCTTTTTCCCCCTTTTATCTTTCCTTCTCAACTACTATCCCTTCCTTCCTTCCTAACCTCAACCCTACTGCACCACAACACCTGTATATTTTCATTTCCCTCCTCACTTAGAAGGTCTCCTGAGGGATCTTACCTGTAATTGGGAGCGTCTTAAGTCGCTCTTCTCCTTCGCCAATTTTTACGTAATGAGATCATATCCGTTCCCTCCCGGTCTAATGGGCTATTTTCCCCATTAGCTCCTATACGTCGCCGTTCCGTATAGGTTTTTGGAAATTGGTGAGCGAGCTAATTAGGTTCAGGTATTGTTTTGTTTTTAATTGAGCTACGGTAAATATTATAAAAGTGACTGTGGAGATGGTATGAATAGGGAGGTGGTGGGGATGTGTTGGGGTGGGTTATGTGATAGGGGATGGATTGATGTACTGGGGAAGAGGTTGTGATGTTCTGGCTATTACGTGGTTCATCTTTTTCAACTTCATTCCTAAAACCAATGTGTTACCGTAGAGCTTTAAAAAACATGTCACTAATATAACGTTAATGATTCGAATATTAATTTATATTTGAAAAAAAAAGTTTATATCTGAAGCTAAATTGATGATGTTAATTGAATGTTGATTTATAAGAAAAAAAATATTGCCGACTGAATTGAGGATGCTAATTGGAGACTGTTTTAGCAGATCTCATTACCTTGACTGGTATAATGGTGTGTCTGTGTCAGCTTACACCTGTGAGAATTTCAACAGGTGATTGTGTCTATAATGTCTATCGGTATGACCTCATTAAAACAAGAAAAATATCTGAGCTCCCGGCCTGGCCATTATTGTGGAAGTAATGACTACACGTGAACTGTATTTTCTGTATAACTAATGCTGGGGAAATTAGGTTAAGTCAGTAGTTATTAATGATTGTAATTGAGTAGAATACAGAGACGCAAACAGCTTACTAACAAGCCATTATTGTTGTAGAAGTGACCCTATAGATTTTTTAATTATAATAATATATGTATTGTGAAAATTAGGGTAAATCAGCGATAATTAATCATGTCTTTAATGATAAATAAAATCTAACAATAGAGCATCACACTGGTGGTTGCTGCTGTTGTGTTCACATGAAAGTGTATCAGAATATATACAGTTTGCGTTATTAATTACAGTGAATTATATACATTTTCTTTAGGCGTAATGCGATGATTAGGTGCTGTTAATCATATTGGCTTAAATGATCTCGGTTTGTTTCATTAATTACACCTAGTTCTGAATGGTTACCTACCTGTACAGTTTGAGAAAATATGGCAATCCAGTGTTGTACCTGTACCTTGATTCCTTGTGTACCGATAGCTGTGTGTGTGTGTGTGTGTGTGTGTGTGTGTTAATATTGGTTATATACACACCTATAATCTAATTAGAGGCACTTGTCCAAACACACACACACACACACACCGATGATACCAGAACAACATGCCTTGGGGGAGGAGGAGTTAAGCCAACTCAAACCACACAAAAGAGAGAGAGAGAGAGAGAGAGAGAGAGAGAGAGAGAGAGAGAGAGAGTCCACACTTACTTGGCATCACCGGTTCCTTTCATCTGGCCACTAATTTCCTTCCCCAATCACAAAGTAAACAGCAATTACAGCGATAACGATCAAATTTATTGTTACAGGAGCCATCTAGAGCAAAGTCCCTCTGAGATAAGTAAACTGCAGGGATCTCGCTCGGAAAATCATTGAAGAGAGAGAGACAATAGTATCGTGCAGGGATAAAATGTGTTTATGAGAACAAATTTATCAGTATATCAGGAAAAGTTTTGTTCGTGTTTTTTCCCTTTAAATTGGTAAAGTTAGCGGAAATTGTTATTATAATCATGAAAAAAATTATACATTCTGCTAATTAATGTTAACCTCAAGTAACATAACTGGTAGCCTAACTGAACCCAAATTGAAATAACTTTAATAAATTTGAAGACCAAAGAAAATTCACTTGTGATGTGTTGAAATGTAGTGGAACTTTTTTCATCAACCTTATTCACCTCGTCCAAGCCACACGGCCTTGTTTACATGGAAAGTGAACGTTTTTGTTTACATTTAAAGTGAACGTTCTTGTTTACATGAGAAGAGAACGTGTTTGTTTATATCCAATTAGAGCATCGTTTAGAAACCAGATGACAACATAACGACATTAAATCTGAAACTACCTCCTTCAAGTTAGAAACAAAATCCCATTGTTAGTTATTGGTATATGAACCTTATCGTCATTCATAACTATCCGATATCATAACGTTGGCCACTTCCTATGACAAGAGGATAACGTTACGATATCGGAACTTAGGTATTGTTAGCTATCGGAATTTTGAGCTTTATCGTCTTAAATTTTCCGATATCGTAATGTTGATCACTTCGTCAGAAAATGGGATGGAAAGTGAAAGTATATTATAAAATGGAGAGAGAAAGAGAGAATAAATGAAAGGATATTAAATAATGGATAAAGAACAAATTTGAGAGTAAATGAAAGAAAATTTAATAAGTGAGAGTGAGAGAGTGAGCGTCACACGTGGTGGGGTAACGGGACACTAAAGTGACGCTGTGTTGTAACAAATGAGATGTAGGGAAGTGAAGGATAATGTCATGTTAATGGAGCGTTGGGGGAAGGAAGAGGAGAGGATGGAAGTAGGAGGAGGGGAGGAAGGGGAGAGAGGGGAAGAGGAGAGGGAAAATAGAAGAGGAGTAGAGAGGAGGAGAGAAAAGGAGAGGAGGAGGAAAGGAAAGATAAAGAATGCAGAGAGAGAGAGAGAGAGAGAGAGAGAGAGAGAGAGAGAGAGAGAGAGAGAGAGCCCCCATCACCCTCTCAATTTACAAGGTGCCACACAGTCAGCCGGATGGAGACGAGCCGCCGTTCTTAACCGGATGCACACGGAACCCGTAAATCCCCCTAAATGCTTCCGTGGGATGATGGAAGGACGGATAAATGATGGTGATAATGGTGACGAGAGAGAGAGAGAGAGAGAGAGAGAGAGAGAGAGAGAGAGAGTTTTTGGTCAGGGTGCACCGGAGAATAACCGAGGATTTCCATTATTGTCCATGACTTGTCACTATGGGCTGGTTGTTTTATGCTGCCCTTATAAGACCATGGTGGTAGTGGGTCACATGACGGTGGTGCTTGTTCGTGATATCGAGAGGAATTTCTGTGTCTGTCTCTCTGTCTGTTTCGTTCATCTGTTTAAGTTTCGTCTGTCTGTTTAAGTTTCGTCTGTCTGTTTTTCTGCTTGCCTGAGTTTCGTCCGTCATGTCTGTCTGTATCCGTAAACCCCCTTTTCTTAATTGCTTCAGTGGATTGCCTTGAAAACTTTTAATTCCATTTAGTTTATTTGATCTTGAGATAAAATGATAATTGTGAATGAGTTTTAGCACGTCTCTCTCTCTCTCTCAGCCGTGCTACACCTCAACATAAAGTACCGTTCTTAATATTTAAAACGTTCATTTTTCTCCCGGCTCTTGTATTTACGAGTCCTTTTGTTAGCTGTGGGGAAGTACACACACACACACACACACACACACTAACATAGCCGTGACTGTGGAAAAAGAGAGTGCGTTGGCTTTTGTGTGTGTGTTGAAGTTAACGAGTGTTGACGTGTACCGTGTATGTAGGATTATGCGTAAGAATGTGGGCGTGTAAAGTTACGTTGGTGTGTATATGCGTATGTGTGGCGACCTGTGGTGTAATGGTCAGCATGCTCGCCTCGCAAGCAAGTGGACCTGGGTTCGATCCCCGGGCATGGTTAAACTATGGGCAAGTTTCTTTACGCCATTTGCCTCTGTCTACCCAGCAATAATTGGGAACCTGGATGTTAATCGATTCGCGGATCGTAATCCGGGTTAACGGTTAGCCAGTGCAGTTGGTGAGTTGTCCGGTCTTCTCGGCCTATTCCTTGACACTGGGTCATGCAGCTCGTTTACTTAGGGTGTGGTTGTTGTGTTGGCGACAGCTTCTACACCTTAAACAAATTCACGCGTAGGTGGCCCTTGAGCCGGCCATCGTCGTTACATGAGGGGCAACAATTACATATATTGTGTGTGTGTGTGTTGATGTTGGTTGTTATGGTAGATGATGGTGGTTGTGGTGGTAAGGGATGGTGGTTGTTGTGGTAGGGAGGGTGGTCACACACACACAACGTCTCTCTCTCTCTCTCTCTCCGGGTCGTATCTTAACAAGGGGTAATAAATAAACTCATAGTCGAAGATAGGCGAAAGTTATTCTGGTCGTTTTTCAACCAAGTCGCGGCCAGCTGAAAGCATTTCGGTAATACTGGAGAGGAATTTTATGCTTGCGGATAAGTATAGCTCGTTGGCGCCTCTTCCTTCACAATATAGCTGGATGGGAGTCTCTTGCTGCACACTATAGCCCGGTGGAGCCTCTGATTCTAAAGTGTAGTCCGGTGGAGCCTCTCTCAAGAAACCTACAATATAGCCTGGTGTAGTTTCTCTCTTCATGGTATAATTTCTAAGTTTCTTCCTTCTTTTTTGATTCCATTTGAAGCTTTATGGAGTCTCTTGCTTCAGTCTTTTATTTATCTTGTTGGTGAGGTACTTTTCAGGTGTTTGCTTAGGGAGGATAAGACTTACTTTTGATGAGTCAGTTTTTAGGTTATGAGTCTTTTTTTTTTAGTCAGTCTTTTGATTTTTGAGTCTTATTCTTTACGAGTCAGTAAGTCTTCAGGTTATGGAGTATTAGTCTGTATATGCGTCAGCCTTGGAGCCATAGAGATATACTGCAGGAGTCAGCCTCGGTGTTTTAAAAATGTAGTGTTGTTTGTTACAGAGAAAGAATGCCTGACTATATCCCTTTGGAAAAATATATTAGAAAATGTGTTTCGGTTTGTTCTACAGTATGTCACCAGGTCAGGGCTGGTACAATATATCACCAGATCAGGGTAGGTACAGTATGACACAAGGTTAGAGCAGTTACACTATGTCACGAGGTTAGGGCAGCTACAATATGTCACCAAGTAAGGACAGATACATCCGTGAAGGACGTCTTACCAAACCTCTCAACTAGACCTTTACTTGTCAACAAAAACAAAAACACACACAAAACTAGAACACTCACCTGACGTAGCTACCAAAAGCATCGTTGTAGACACTGTTGACTCTCCTCGACTTGGTGTTGTCTTTTATGGTAAGGACCTTTAAGCTTCAGAACTGTCTCAAGCTAATGAACCACTTAACAGTCTCAATCCCTTGTTATTAACGCCAGGATACAATGGGCTAATGAGGATACACGTCCACCTGATCCCTTGTTATACCGTAAGGTGATAATAGATTGATTAGTGTAGAAACGCACCTGTAGCCCTTGGTGATGAAGCGTTTGAATCTAATGAACCTGTTTGAATATTCCGTGTGCAGGTGAGTGATACCATGGGAGGCCTTGAATGTTCGATTCTACTGCTGAATCTTCGGACCCATTGAATCTACTCGAATATTCGGTGGTGTTGAAGTTGCATGTTGTGTAGCGGCACGAGTCAGTCTACAGGTCAATACCCTCGTCCTGTTTCCTTGATTGTTCCCCTCAAACAGTGGAGTAAATTAGCCTTACAGATCTCTTTGACAGTCCTCCACCGTTTCAAAGTCAATCAGGGCCGCCCCCACTGCCTCGTTACGCCTCCCAATAGATGGTACAGCACCAGGCTGGCTGGAGGGTCGAAGCCTCACATGCAGTAATGTTTGTCCTGGCGAGAAACAGTGCAACTCTCCGATGGAAAATGATTTTGTCTCGACGGCTGGACGCCTGAGGATATATGTCTTCGTTTTCAATTCAGATCTCGCGGTGCTCCTCACTGTAGGTTGGTTCCTGATGTCATCTTGGACTAAATACTATGACGAGATTAGAACGTAACATTTGTTGAAGTACGCAAACTATATAGAGAATTAAAGGCATCTTGTGTTGGGAAGACTTACAACAATGTGCAAACAACATCAGTCATCTCGAGGGTTCTTCACCGCCAACAATTTGCTGGTTTTAAACTTAAGTTTAACATTTGACGCTTCTTAAATGGAAATATCTCCCTGGTGCTTTAAGAATTCTCTCTGATATTGCTTATTAGTTAACCTGGGCAGACACGGAGTTTGATCCCACTGTCTATGGTAATATAAAGTGCAGCACAGTGTATGGCCGACCCCCAAGTGCTGTAGTCGTCCATTTAACTGTCGTTGGCGTAAACAATATTGAATTTGATGGCCAGTCGTACCTGCAGGTGAGCTTTGTTATTTTTTGACTTATCCTGTCTACCATTTTCTGATATTTCTTCGTCAACATTTTCAGGCTTGTGCGTTTGTGTCCAGGGCAGTTCTCTGTTTGTAGCTCTTGCCATTTCTCTTTTCCGAATTGATTTGAACGTGGAAATTTAACTAAGGTGTGAAGGTGGATGCTGACGTGAAGATAGGAGAGTAGTTCTTCCTCCGACTCATAAAGACAAACTGCCAAATATGGGTTCCGGTCCTCACAGTACAGGTGGCCGGGGATCACTTTAATCTTCCCTCGAGGTCACTTCATTTCAGGTCACCTCTCCGCTAATTTCCCTCGACCTTTTTAATTGTTATTTTTTTTACCTCTGACGTCAAACACTATTTATCCTCAGATTTGACCCCCTTATCTTTTGTTCAAGTGACCTCGGATATGACCTGACCTCATCTTACCTAAGTTGACCTTGATGACCTTCACCTGGTATTCTACTTACTTAATCTTCCCATCACTTGACTTGTCCCCTTGCTTGGTTTACCTTTCCCTCCTTCTGTTCCCCTTCTCACCTTCTCCCACCTAACCTCCCCCTTCTCTCACTTACCTCTCATCTTCCCCCACCCTATTCCCTCACCCCCTCTCCTCCTCTCACTAGCACATGCCCCTTACCATCTCCTCCCTCCCCCTCACCCTCCCTTACCCTGGTAGCCAAGATAACTACTAGACATCACAGGCGTCCCTCATGTTACGTCACCTTCCATTATGTGTCCTTCACCCCCTTTGTTGCGTGTCGGTCCTTAAAGCCTGATGCTCGTTCGGGCTTCAGGCTTCACCAGAGTTCAGACTTAATGGGTTTCAGGCTTCACCAGAGTTCAGATTTAATGGGTTTCAGGCTTCACCAGAGTTCAGACTTAATGGGTTTCAGGCTTCACCAGAGTTCAGACTTAATGGGTTTCAAGCTTCACTAGAGTTCAGACACAATGGGGTTCAGGCTTCACTGTTCGTGCGTGCGTGTGTGTTGCATATTCATAAACTAACAGTTGACGAGGATACAGTTTGTAGGTCATCCTCCCATTTCGTTGTTCTATTACCATCTGTAACCTCCGCTCGGTAACACAAGAGGTACTGGCGGTCACCCATCTCCTGCCCGACACTCCCACTGACTTTGAGAAATGATGCTGTTGGGGGTGGTTGGACACGTGGCATTGGGGCGTGTCTCCGTGCACGTGTCACTTGGGGATATGGGTGGGTAGGGGAGGAAGTGGAAGAAAGGGTGTGGGGGGAGGAGAGTGTAGATTATGGGGGACGGTGAGGGAGAGAGAGAGAGGATGTGGGAGGAAAGTGTGTAACGTGAGGGAGGGAGGAAGTATGTAGGATAAAGGGGGGAGGTGTATGGTTAGGGGAGGGAAGAGTGTGTACGATGAGCTCTGTAATGGAGAGAGAGAGAGAGAGAGAGAGAGATAGATGATTGTTGGAGTATGCTGCTGGAGGCGTGGAGTAGAATGATATTGGTGGAGATAAGAGGAAAGGAAGTGTGGGAGGACATTGAGATTGGGGGTGATTAATGAGTGGAATGAACAGGTAAGTATGTGGGAGGGAAGGTGAATACAGGTGTGGGAAGGAGGTAATTAAGTTGGAGTAAATGAGAGAAAGGTAATTGAAGTAGGGAAGAACCATATAAGTGAGGGAATATGGAGTGGAGTGGAATGTTTCTAGGTAGGAGTGTAATGTATATAGGTAGGAGTGGTATAGCATAGGAGGCTTTTAGCAGACATGGTACTCACAAAGCAGACACGGCAGAATAAGCCACTCAAAGCAGACAGGTCAGAATACGAGACCACTAATGTCGTGAGGTGGTCGTGCTTGGTGCTGCGGCTTGGCTCTTTTTTCCTGTCAACTCTTAAAGGGGACGGAGGGGTCTAGCTCACGGTGGAGGCGACGGCGAAGCTGGTTGTGGTGTAGGTGGTGGTGGTGGTTATTGTGGTGGTTGTAGATGGTGGTACTACTACTACTACTATTACTACTGTTGTTGTTGTTAATATTCCGGATGTATAGTTCGTGTAGGTTGTGTTAATAACAGTTGTTTTTAAACATTAATTAACTTGTATAAGCACAGGTATACAACACTCATAAGCCCTACCACCCATAACAACAACAATCACCACAAGTTCCACACAACAACCACCACCCACAGCACCAACAACAACAAAAACAGGAATATCATATACAGTCCTATCGTAACAATAACACGATTCTAACATGGAAAGTTTAGTAATGAAAAGTTAATGGGAAAAAATTCTTCCAGTATTAACATTAGATTAATTTATTCTATGTGTTTATATTTGTAAAACTTAAGCAGTAATTTATTTTATTTTTTTTTATTTTTGGGGCAGATAATAATTTTTGTGTGTGTTAAGCTCAGCAGAAGCAATAACATTCTCCCGGTTTAATTTGCACCTGTAATGTTTTGTTTCCTGTATTGTATTACAGGTGGGCGCCTCGACACAACACCTGTTATTGTTGTGTCTTTTAATCGTGTGAAGTTGCTCTTTGTTGTTAGTCTCTGTTCAGTCATTTAGCAGTAGTCCCTTCACCTCCACCTTCCTGGTATTAAAAGTTGATGTACGAGTTGGAATTATTGTGGATTTGGTGATCTGATACGACTTGACAATTTAAAGAGGACTTAGGAGTTAAATCGGACTTGCATTTAGACATTGTAAATTTCGTGGACTTTAAAATTGAAGAGAAAAGACTTGGATTTGAAAATTAAAAAAAAATGACTTGAAAAAAATAAAGACGGACTTGAATATTAAGAAAAGGCCTTGGACTTTAAAATTTAAATGCAACTGATAATTTGAAAGGATTTTAATATTAATTAAAAAATGATTTTGATTAAACTTTAAAAATAATGACGATTTGAAAATTAAAATGAATTTGATCTTATAAACTAAAAAAAAACTTCGAAATTAAAACCGTCATAGAAATAGAAAAATATCCCCGAAAAAGAAACAAAAAACAATAAAGAACTTTAAACAATAAGAACTCCAAAACGAAAAACAAAAAGGGATTTGATCGCATCATTTCGTAATGTGATTATTGAATATCGAAGCTCACTAATAACACAGTTACAAATATAATTATACCTTATAAAAACACAATAACAACACAATTACAACCACAATTATTCAATGTTAAAAAAGTGGACAGTAGTCATAGTTCCAATTATTCACTTACAAATATAATCATACATTGATAATTTAATAAGAATGTAATTAGAATAAAGTAATAATTTATATACAACATTTCGTCTTTAAAATGAGATAATTACGACTCGAATACAAATGTAATTCCTCAAATAAGAGAATTACAAAATAATGCGATAAATATAATCCGTTCAGTGAATCAGAGAATTACGAAACAGAATTACAAATATGATTACAAATTACATAACTGTTTGTACCATTGATGATGAGTCGTATACTGTATGTATCTTACTGTACCGTTTTTTACCTAAATAATAAAGGTAGCGAGATAGATCGTAGATGGAGGGAGACAGATCATAAAGGGAGCGAGATGGATAAATCGAGTTAGCGAGATATTATTTAAACTTAGCGAGATAAAAAAATAATGTAGCGAGATAATATACAAAAAATAGGGACATTATAAATATTTTAGTGATATGGTAAATAAAGTTAGCGAAATAGGTAAACTAATTAGCAAGAGGGGGTAAAGTAATTAGGTAGGTAATCTAATCAATGTACAACCATAGCGTGACCGTAATACCTCCTCCTGTATATTGTAAACCTGTTACCCAAGTTTATTTCAATAGTTAGTTGGTGTAATTTCCGGTAGTTAGTGATTAAGCTGTTAGTGGTATTTGTTTATGGTGGATATTTATACACATGAGAGACGTATACGTGTTAAGGTGGTAATAATAATAATAATAATAATAATGCGGTTATATTTAATAATTATATGACACCCACCTTCTCTTCTCTTCCCTTATTTTTCCTCATTTTCATCATTGTTCTCTTATATATCCTTCTCATCGTCTGTCTTCCTTATTCTCTCTTTCTTCACCTTCGTCCAACCTTTCTTCCTCCACCCTTATTCTCTCTTTTGTTTTCGTCTCTATTATTTATCCCTTGTCATCATTTCCTCGTGTTTGTGATTTTTATTTTATTATTTTTTCGGAAGTTCGTAATTTCGTCAAGTTCGGTAATTAACACAATCACAGGTGTACGGTACTCAGGTAAAAGTCAGGAGAGTAAGCAGTCACAGTACTTCAGTATACTGTTTTTTTTATCGTTTGTATTAACTTTGTTGTTTTGTTGTTGTAGTTATTATTATTAATGTTATTATTTATTTATTATTATTATTACTATTATTATTTTGGACAGCTTCTTAATCCCAATTTTCCCTAAGAACTAGAAATTGTTTTTGGGATTAGGTTTACTTTTAAAACCTAACCTAACCTAATCTAACCAAACAACGTAAATATTATACAAGGTTGCCGTACAGGTGTTAATTCCTTCACCCTTAACAATCGGCAGGTAACCGTAGTGTGTTTATATAAAGAATGTTCCACCATCCACAAGTCCAGACGATGATCTCTCTCTCTCTCTCTCTCTCTCTCTCTCTCTCTCTCTCTCTCTCTCTCTCTCTCTCTCTCTCTCTCTCTCTCTCTCTCTCTCATTGAGTGTACAGTACAATATTGTAACGAGTGTACAATGCGGGTACTCAATCATCCACCTCTCCTACCCACATGGAGATCGAAACCCGAAAACTGTTGCTCACGAGGGGAATCCACTACTACTGAGTTATAAATAAAATATGATAATAGGTTAAGGTAGAATGTGGGGTATAGAATTCAGAGGTGTGTTAGTGCCTCATCCACTTATAGCGGCGGACGGTGTGATGTGTCTTGGAGGAAATTGAAACTCGCGTCTCCCTGTACACTTTAACTAGAATTGTGGGCGTTACAAGCTCTCTCTCTCTCTCTCTCTCTCTCTCTCTCTCTCTCTCTCTCTCTCTCTCTCTCTCTCTCGTGTGTGTCTCTTTTTCCTCAGGTCAGGAAATTAATATATAAGCAGTTAATAGTTCACCTTTTACCTCATTGTCCTCCCCATCGTTTCTGTCCCTTCTCCCTTCCCCTCCTTCCCCTCTTTCCTCTTCCTTACCCTTTCCTTTTGAACATGTTTCCCTTCCCCCTTTCCTTTGAAATTGCCCCCTTCCCCTACCCATCCCCTTTGAAAATTCCCTCCTTCCCTTACGCCCCTACGTTCGCGGATGACTTTTCACTGAGTCAATTGATCAACCAGAAACTCCTACAATTGAATTTCTTCCCTCGCAAGACAGGGGGTGAGCCTGACGTCCTTGGCTGGGTGGAGTGTCCGCAGAGCCTCCATTATGACCTTTATGTGAGCCTATCAGGAGGGCGATAGTCTCCTGCTGCTGGTGGTGGTGAAGGAAGGAGGGAGAGAGGGAGGGGAGGGAGAACTAGGTGAAGTTCTTCCTCTTATAGAAGCGCACGACGATTGGCTCTCTCTCTCTCTCTCTCTCTCTCTCTCTCTCTCTACCTCTACGTACGTCAGATGAGTTCTTACATCGTCAATTACGAAGAACTCAACTTACGAACCTTGAAGTGAATCTCTTAGACACTTTCCGAACATTGTCACTTAGGGGGAAAATTAAACGGGAACCCCTTAGAGTATCCGTCTTTATATCGTAGCTTAAGTGAATCAGTCAGATAAGTTTGTACATCTCCAGTTACGAGGAAAATTCAATGTAAGAACCTTTGAGAATTCCTGGACCAGGTAAATGCAATTTGTAATTTTTTTTTTGTCTTGTGCTCCGGAATTACGCTATTTCGCTGCAGAATTTCGGGGGTCGACATTAAAATGAATAGTGCGTAGTTAATCTTCCTTGATGAGTTAGGGTTTATTGTTAGTCTTCACGCGTCTTGGAGAACATTAACTAGGAGGCAATCGTGGTTTTTTTTTGCTCACGAGTTTCTCGCTTCCAACAGTAGGCATCACTTCTTCCAATGTCTCAAAGCATTAATTAAGTGTTGTGCCTTAGTGTCTCTTTGAAGCATAACGTACGTGCTTTTATGTTTATTTTGTGTTGATTTTTTTTGTTTATTGGGTCTCTCCTGTTATTGACGCTTTGTGACTTGGATCGTGTTTTGCTTATATACGCATTTGGTCACTTTTTGGCGTATATTCAATGTATCTTATTGCGTTTCAAGCAGTAAGGTGGAGGAGTTGGTTTTGCGTATATGTGTTAGGATGAGAAAGTTTTGCGTATATGCGTATCAGAAATTATTAAATATTGCTTATGAAAGAGAAATAAGAAGAAACCAAGTTAGCAGAATAACGAAAGATGGAGTGAATCAATGTCTGTTTACAGTCTCCGATTTGAAATATTTTGACCGTATAATGAAACTTTTTTTTTTATCTATCTGTTCAGAGGAGCCGTAAAGCGAACTCGTTAGTCCACCACACGTTGCAGTTCCCTTCTCACACGTCTTCCAAGAAACTTACTAGAGGAGTGGGCATTGAACTGTCCCTCAAGCGCTAATGTGATTTTCTTTTTGTGTGTGATAAGTTGTAATTAAAGTCGAAGAACATGACGAATATGACTGAGGAATATGATTAATGGTGCCTGATGGGGTCTCTCTCTCTCTCTCTCTCTCTCTCTCTCTCTCTCTCTCTCTCTCTCTCTCTCTCTCTAAGGTATTCAGTAGTGTGAGTAAGACTACTACAAGGTATCCAGTAGTTTCAGTTCTAGACACATCAAATAATTCAGTGGTGTAAAATAAAGTTGCCAATATTGAACAAGATCTCCCAGTGGTGTGGGGTAACGATACAACACCATTCATATATAGTGGTATAGACTCGCAGTAAAATATCGTAACTTTGTGTCTTTCAACTGTTCAAAACTTCGAGGGAAAAAACGTGAAAAAATGTGGAATGTTTTTTTTAGGACACTGAAGGGGGCGTGGGCGGGGTGGTGGGGATGGGCGTGGGGGGATGGTGGGCGGGATATACGAATAATATATAAAGATATTTTTTTTATTGTTGGCAATGACATATAACGTCCATATATTTCATTTCGCGCGTTGCTCTCTCGTTTATTCTCGGTATTTATTGTATATTTCGTTAAAAAAAATATATACTGAATTTGGTGTTCCGAGTTTAGTGATGATTCGGCGACCCGGGAGGTTATAAGGTGTGAGAAGAGTAACTTATAAATTATGTTTGAAATAATTATATACCTGAATCACCTGAAGATTATTAGTCCTCCTAGTATGTTTCACCTTAAGATTAACAACCCTAATGGTAACCTGACCTAACCTGACCTAACCTAACCTAACCTAACCTAACCTTACCTAACCCAATACCCCAGGTGATCCGAGAGTAATTTAGATCAAAGTTTCGTGGTCTACGTAAACTTAGGTCAGGTCAAGTCATGTCAGGCCAACTCATAACAGGTCAGGTCAGATAAGGTAGGATATTGTTCTTCATACCTCCCCTTCCCTCCCTCCTTCACTCCCTCCTTCCCCTCCTTCCCTCCCTCCTTCACTCCCACCTTACCCCCCTCCTTCCCTCCCCTCCTCCCTCCTTCACTCCCCCTCCTTCCCTCCCTCCTTCACTCCCACCTTACCCCCTCCTTCCCTCCTCATACACACACACACACACACACACACACATGTACACTTTATCACACCACAGTTCTCCGTTGCTCCGTAAGGTTGATAATAAAACGGAAATGTGCCGTGAATGTTGAAAGTTTTGGGGCGGAAAGTCTGACGTTTTTTATTGTTAGGGAAGGTGAATACTTTTATGGGGATTGTTTACCTGTGTAAGTTACCTGTATGGGCTTTGTTTACCTGTATAAGTTACCTGTATGGTGATTGTTTACCTGTATGAGGATTGTTTACATGTTTAAGTTACCTGTATGGGGATTGTTTACCTGTATAAGTTACCTGTACGGACTTTGTTTACCTGTATAACTTACCTGTGTGGGGATTGTTTGCGTGTATAAGTTATCTCTCTCTCTCTCTCTCTCTCTCTCTCTCTCTCTCTCTCTCTCAATTCCTACCATGCAAAATTACACTAGCCAGTTTTTCTCCGGCAAAAGACTAATTAGTAACAATCACGAAATTTGGCTAATAAGTTAGTAGTGTAGAAGAGTCCCACATCAGCTATGCTAATTACGGTAATTAGAATAAGGTGTTTTTGTGGGCGTTATGTAATTTACGTCGCATTGCAATTAACTTACACGTATAGAAAATGTATTAGGATGATTCAAGGTGTCGGGAGTAATTTTTTTTTTCCTGCCGTATAGTTCAAAAGGTTGACGTTTGGCTACACTATAGTTGAGACTTTCGACCTTATGTGATGTTATCGGCTTGTATTGGTGCCGAGAAGGGGATTATGTGGGCTTGTTTTTAGGTGAGGATTAGTCAGCCCAGCTAAAATCCCACCCGCCTCCCCTGACTTGACTTGTGGATGTTGTTGTGTGAGGGATTATTTATTTATATATATATTTTTTTATGTTTTGTGTTGTGTGTATATGTCTTAATTAATGTGTGTTATGTCTGTGTATGTCTTTGTGTCTGTATCTTTCTCAATGTATGTCCCAGTGTGTGTCTGTGTATGTCTTTGTGTCTGTATCTTTCTCAATGTATGTCCCAGTGTGTGTCTGTGTATGTCTTTGTGTCTGTATCTTTCTCAATGTATGTTCCAGTGTGTGTCTGTGTATGTCTTTATGCATGTCTGTTGCTTTTTCTGTACGTGTGTGTGTTGGTGTTTCTATATCTGTCTGTCTCTCTGTCTGTGTGGAGGTACCCATAAACTTCAAAACTTGTTAGGTCATAAATTCCCGTGTCCCTTATTCACTGAAGTCTCTAATCAGTAGGACACTGCATGATGTCCTAATTTAGTCAGCCCCTCAGAACTGGACACACAACCAAAATATATGATGTCCTAATTTAGTGATGTCTAGTTAAGTGAGTACAGACGATAGGACATTGTACGGTGTCCTCTTAGCGGAGTACAGACGCCAAAACAGTACATGGTGCCCTCATAACTGGACAAAGACTCCTAAAATATATGATGTCCTAATCTAGTAAACACTTGTTAACTGGATTTAGACTCAGCCAAGGTAACTAAGAGGCTGCAAGTGCTCTCAAGTTACTGCAAATTAAATAAATGGCCTGGCGGGAGTCTCCTAACCTGATGTTGTCAGCCAGTGAGTGTAGGCATTTACTCGTCTCTCTCTCTCTCTCTCTCTCTCTCTCTCTCTCTCTCTCTCTCTCTCTCTCTCTCTCTTGGTGTTTGTTTTATTTTGTTGATTCTGGGTTAACAGTCTGGGAATTTTAACACACACACTTTTACTTACTAACTTAGAGAGAGAGAGAGAGAGAGAGAGAGAGAGAGAGAGAGAGAGAGAGAGAGAGAGAGAGACTAACTAACTATGAAAGGGCGACCATCAATCCGACATTAAAATAAACATCAAATGCCAATGACGCGTGTAGGAGGAAGTTTACTGACAGATTTGCGACTTGCAGATTCCATTTGGGTGTCGTCAAGTGTGATGGGTGAACCTTTGTGCATTGTTCAGTGACCTCTTGAATATTGTTGACAACTAGACGACCTTTGTATACTTGTTTGATAATCTCTAGTAATTTGCGACATGTTGAGGCATTTAATAACCTCTGTATTCTAAGTTTGCGATCTCTTGTTTACCTGTTTCTTCATGTAGTTGTTATAGTGGTCTTAGAATTGCGATCTCATGAAACCTAAATTTTCATTGCCATACTTTTCCACGGTTATACGGCCTCATATATGACTTGTATATTATTAATACGGTATAAATATCCCCTCGTAAGCCGTATTAAGCCAGTGTTCTAGGTACCGTCTTAACAAGATTTCACCTAACTGGCCAGAATTTATTTAGTAACGGTAGAATAAGTGTAATTTTGTTCCTTATGTGGTAAGAAGGGAATATACATAGTTATGGTAAAGTGTTAGTGAAATTTTATCCTGTAATTTGTGCTAAGTGAAATAATTTAGTAAAAGTTAAACGCATCGTGTGGGTCTTTCCCTAACTGGTGCTAACTGAACATGTCTAATTAAGGAAGAGTCGAAATGTAATTGAATTCACGAGGCAATATGAACATACGAGTTAAGACCAAGTTTCAGTATTATTTTGTCTCCAAGTGAACGTTCCTAGATAGGGTCGAGTCCCAATGTAATTTCTCTTCCATTTTGATTGATTTTTTTTGTTTGTGGTTTAAGTTTAGTAGTTTAGTCGAGTCTTAGGTCTCCAGTTAAGGCCAAAATTCATCACAGGACCTTTGGTGAATCAGGGTCTAGTTTATTAATATTAAATGGAGAGAGAGAGAGAGAGAGAGAGAGAGAGAGAGAGTAATTTGGTAATAATAAAAAAAACAAGATGCATAATAGAAGGGAGTATAGGCTGAGGGAGAGAGATAGAGAGACTCAGGGAGAGAGGGAGAGGGGAAATGAGTGTGTGTATTAATAGGGGTGAGTGGTAGGGGAGAGTTGTGGACATTGAGAGAGGGGAAGTGTAGAGGAAGAGAGGTGATGAAAGAGAATGACCCAGCCCCTCTGTATTAAGTAAGAGATGGAAGGGGTGACGCTCTCCTGGGTGTTGGTGCTGTGTCCCTTCCTTCCTTCCTTCCTTCCTTCCTTCCTTCTCACCAATACTGAATGAGAGGAAACACTTGAGATATCTACAGGGTGTTATTCTTCACATTTAGGTTTGACTGGGTGGTAGTTGATCCTCTCTCTCTGTTACATTGGCTTTGGACTTTTTTTGTGTTTTCGCTTCGATTCAATTATAAGGGTATTCACTTCTCGGAGTGGAATTGTATGTTTTGTTATTATTATTATTATTATTATTATTATTATTATTATTATTATTATTATTATTATTTGTTATTTTTTTGTTATATTTATTGATATTAGTGTTTTTACTTTTTGTTATTATTATTATATTTGTTGCTGTTGTTGTTTTAGTAGTAGACGTAGAAGTAATAGTAGTACCTGCATCTCTTTTTTAATTAATCTATAATCTTACTTGTATTTACACCTGTACCTGTAGTTTAATGTATACATAACTTTATTATACCTGTACCTATATTGTTGCCTATACCCCTACACTGGTCTCGAAATGAAATGAAAATCCTGTGAAATCCGCGAAGTTAAACAATTGAACACGTTTCCTCCGCTTCAGTTGTCCTATTCTCAGTACTCGGTAGGGCGGCAGGGGTGAGGAGCAGAGCGATATCCTTCTCACTTCATCAGAGAGAGAGAGAGAGAGAGAGAGAGAGAGAGAGAGAGAGAGAGAGAGAGAGAGAGGAGCATTTACTGTCTCAGGTGGGGAGATGGAAGAAGGGTAGATAAATAAGGAGATGGGTAGAGAAATGGGGGAGAAGAAAGAAATGAATAGAGACTTGTGGTGGGGAGATGGGGAAGGAAGACAGGAAGGGGGATGGGAGGGGAGACGGGAAGGGTGTAGGTATGTGGGAGGGGAGACACTGCCACTTTCCAGCCATTCCTTTACGACCTACTTAACTGGAAAGGAACGATACTGATTCGCTCAATTAAAGATGGCCGGAGCTGGATTGCTAGGCCATATATTGGGAAGGGGAAGGGAGAGGAAAATAGGAGGGAATGGGAAGGAATAGGATGAGAGGGAAGAAGACAGGAAGAAATAAAGAGGTAGTAAGGAAGAGAGAGAAGGAGGGGAATGGGAAAGATTAGGATGAGAGGAAAGAAGGCAGGAAGAGGCAGATGTAAAAGGAAGAGGGAAGATGATAGAGAAAAGGAATGAACAGAATAATGAGGAATATAGGACGGTATAGGAGTGAGGAAAGATGGAATGAAATAGATCAGAATTAAAAAAATGTATGACAATGAGAGAAAGATAGAGTGAGACAGAAACAGTGAAATGAGAAATAATAAGAAGGGAAGAAAAGCAGTAAGAGAAAAAGGAAAGGAAGAGATTAAAGGTAAGAGACAAATAGCAGATAGTTATAAATGAAGGCTGTACAGTCATGCATTTAAAGGTCAGGATATGCTTGCATGCACAGTGTAAAGCAAATATGTCATGGATATTTCCCACGAGGTGAATTAACAAGCAATTCTGTTACATTTCACTCGAGTGAGAATTACCAAACACACAATTATTGAAAGTCCGTGATTGGGGCTTAGTTGAACACTTAACAGCGTAATAGTAACATAACACCATCAGCAGTACAGCAGCAACAGCAGTAACAAGATCACAAATTAGATGCTGTGTGTTTTTGTTTCTTTACAAGATATATGCGCGATATATCCCAGAATGGCAACTCGAACAGCAATACAACAGCAGAGGCAGTAACAACACTTGCCCTTGCTCAGATGCCTCATGCCCAGATGCTTCTTGCTCATCAATTGCCCTGAGGTCTCTTGTCCAACATTTGCCCAAAAAATCTCTTGCTAAACTTCTGCCCAACACTTGCGTAAAAATCTGTTGGCCAGGTCTTGTTTGGAAGTCTTCTCCCAAATTCTTACCCCAAACTTACATGGCCAAAACGTGCCCAGAAATATGTTGTCCAATTATGTCCAGAAATCTGTCCTGCGCGCTAAGAAATGCCTTGACCAACACTTGCCCAGACAGCTGCTGCCCAACACGCCAAAGAAGTTTCTGACCCAGCACTTGGTCAGAAGTGTCTCGCCCAACTCTCGTGGCCCGCGTTACAGGCCACGATTCTCCTGTAATAGCAAAACCATATTGAGAGTTTAGTGCTAACCCTCAGCCCGACCTTACAGCTCATCCTCCCATTCCTTCGCTGTTAAAACGTCGACCTTACGGGAGTCAGGCGAAGGTGACGGTGTCGCAGGTGTGGTGCGGCGAGGTGGACAAAGGCCACCTAAATTAATTAATTAGACCGCAGAAAGAGGGCAAATTGGTGCGTGTCGCGGATCGCCTGAGGCAGTCCGTGGTCTTTTGCGTCTGGGACGTCTTTTGGGGGTCTTCTTTTTGTTTCTTCCTTCTTTTCTTCCCCTTCCACCATCCCCCGGAGTTCCTTCTTTCTTTTTTCTTTTTTTGTTTATCGTGGACGGGAAATCCCGGGAGGAAGTGCATTCCGCCAGTGGTGTGTTGTTGACTTGATCCGAAAAGTTGGGAGTTGAGGAATAAAGATGCGTGTTAGGGAAGTAAAATACTTCTTAGGGAAGTTAAATGCGCCTTGAGGAAGAAGTTTGGTCTTGAGAAAGTTAAACGCGGTTATGAGGAGGGAGATGTGTCTTGGGGAATTTAAATTAGTCTAAGGGAATTTAAATTAGTCTTGGGGAAATTAATTTAATCTTGGGGAATTTAAATTAGTCTTGTGGAATTTAAATTAGTCTTGGGGAATTTAAATTAGTCTTGGGGAAATTAATTTAGTCTTGGGGAAATTAAATGTATTTTAGAGAAGAAGAAAAAAAAACAATGAGGGAAGCCAAAGAGAAATAAGTTTACAGGAATAAAGTGAAGGAGAGACTGTAGAGAGAGCATGACTTGGAAGGAGGTGAAAAACATGACAGCGAGAAGAATGTAGTGAGGGAGGGAGAATGACTTGGAAACAAAGAAGGTGAAATGTGTTTAGTGTATACAAGCTCCTACCATTTCCCTACCTAATGTAACAGCCTCTCCTTCCTTCGTTCCTTCCTTCCTTCCCTTTCTTTTATTTTTGCTTCATTCCTTCCTTCTTTTCTTTCAATTTTACTTTCTTCCTTCCTCTTCCATCTTTACTCATTCTATCCAATATCATCGCGTCTCCACCTGAGTTAAGTCTTAATTACCTACGTTCACATTGGATTTCACCTACGGATTATTGAGAGAATTCCCCCCCACCCCCACACCAAGCTTTCTGGAGGTGGATGATCTTCGTTAAGGGCTGAGTCATCGTTCTCTGGGGGTAAGCATATTGTTGTGTTGAGAGAGAGAGAGAGAGAGAGAGCACGTACAGTATTAGAATAACGAGACACTTCTCTATCGGGGGGTGGGGGGGTATTTATCTACTTTCCAAGGTGTAACTTATTTCTCGGGGGTAAATTAACCTCCGAGAGAGACAATTAAACCCTATAGAGAGATAACTCCTTCGAATTTTGTTTTTCCAAAAATTATCTCTTTTTTTTTCTTCTCGTTTTTTGCGTTGCCATAAGTTGACATTACACTCGCCTCTTGAACCAATGGTCGCGATTCGAGTCCCGCGGTTGGCGACTGAATGGGGCACCCCGAGTCGACCCAGCTGCATAATGGGAGCCTTAACTTAACATTTGAGGCGACATAGAAGGTGTTAGAGTATAGTTACAGTGTCGGTCAGGGTGTTGCCTTGTGTATACCGACTGTTTATAGTAGTAGTTACTGTTGGTCTCTTCTCTTACTGCCGACCACCAAGCCTATATGGGACCCACTAACGCCCTTTTTTTCGTTGTTTTGTGACCTAAAATTTTACCCTAACCTACTGTAAGATGATGATTGAGTTGAGAACCTCCTTGTTTTCTTTTAGTTTTTTTTTCCTTGTATGGATTTGCTTTTGCTTGTAACTTTTTTTTTTCATACATTTCAATAACGTTTACATAGCTTTTTTTTTCTTTTGTATGACGCCTTTTTTCTTTTTTTTTCCTTTTTTTCCTTTTCTTTACATATTTCTTGGCTTTAATTGTCGGTATTTTTTTTATTTTTTTACATATATCATAATTTCTTCCCTATACATATGTTATTAGTTTTTTATTAACATGTTATATATCCGTCATTCTCTCAGAGAAGAATGACAAGACTAATCCCGGGCATTTGGAACCTTGAGTACAGAGACAGGTTAAAGCATCTTAATTTGCACTCCCTCGAGAGACGTAGAGTGAGGGGCGATATGATAGAGGTGTATAAATGGAAGTCAGGGCTAAACAAAGGGGACATTACAAAGGTGCTCAACCTATCCAACCAGGAGCGAACTCGTAACAATGGTTTTAATTCGTCAAATTTAGATTTAAGCGCGAAATAGGTAAGCATTGGTTTGGAAATAGAGTATTGGATGGGAACAAGTTACCAAACATCATCATTAACTCGAATGCGCTGGATAGCTTCAAACATAGGTTGGATGGATATATGAGCAGTAGGGGTTGGGTGTAAATGGGACTGCCCAGTATGGCCCGCTGTAGTTTCCTCCATTGTTATGTATCAAGAGTTTTTTCCGTAGACATATTATTTTTTATTAACATGTTAGTAGCTCTTAACATTTTTGCATTGCTTAGCGGCACTGATGTGATTTTTCTAGCGGGACTTAATATTTCATGCACACTTTACGACCCGGAAGAACGAGACAGGCAGTAAAGATGAGAAATTTTGTGGCCCATTATACATTTCCGTCAGGGAGGGGAGTTGGGGCTGCGGGGAGAAGACCGGGAGAGGAGGATGGGGGAGGCTAGTAGAGAGGGGGAGGTTCCGAAGACTGGAGGAGGAGAGGGGAGGGGAAGGCTAGTAGAGAGGGGGGGAATCTGCGAGAGGAGAAGGGAGTCTGGCGGAGGGTAGGGGGTGGGGGAGGAAGCCTGGGGAGGAGGATGGGAGGGGAGGCTGGGGGAGCGTGGGAGATGGGAGGCATCCAAGTGAGGTATCTGGGGGGTGTAGGGGGATAAACAGGAAGGGGTTGGAGGAGAGGGGGAAGTCATGGAAGGAAGGGAAAAGAGGGAGAAAGACCTAAGGGTGAAATTGAAGGGAGAAGGGAGAAAGGGAACTGAGGAGGGAAAGGGTACCGGAAGCTTCACCTCCCCTCTCCTTTTTTTGTCCCCTTTCATCCATCCCCTTCTTTCCTTTCAACCTTTTAATTTTTCCCCCTTTTTCCACTTCTCTTTTCTTTCGTCTCCCTTTGTGAACATGTGTGTGTGTGTCCGTCTGTCTGTCTGTCTGTCTGTCTGTCTGTCTGTCTCTCAAATAACAAGCTTCTATCACTCACAAACTTGTTCAAATTATTTAGAAGTTATTAAACATCCTCTTGAAACAATAAATAAATATAATGAAATAAATTAAATATGTATAATTATATGGATTATTAAATTTCATCCCAGTTTATGTCATTTGTATATCTCGAATTATTTACTTTTTTTTCGTGTTTATCCATTACCCGCCTTTACTGACTTGACTGGTGGAGGTTTTCCCCTGCATGGGATTTTTTTTCTTAATGTGGCTTAACGCAACAAGTGACCGAATCTTGATCACATATTTTCTGAATTAATTATATTTATTTATTCATTCAAGTGTATTTTATTATTTTAATTTCCATTTTGGTATTAATTATGATTAGAATTATTAGGTTTGTAAAGAATAAAATGATTGAATAGAAGAAAAGATGAATGAAATGAAAATAAATAGAATAAGAAAACTTTAAACTAAACGAAAATTTCACCCAAACTAAAAATAATTATCGTTTGCATTCTATTCTTCCTTCTTCTCTTTCGTTAAGTCATCGTTTCAGCTTCCCAATAAATTTTTCGTATTTTATCCTCTTATTTTCGTGTTGTTGGTCGTGGGTGTGTGTGAGTTACAGCCTCCAGGTACCCTTAGCTCACTCTCATGAGAGATAAAGCCATTTAATGATGTCGTCTAGCTGGTTGATGCAGGTGTGTGTGTGTGTGTGTGTGTGTGTGTGTGTGTGTGTGTGTGTGTGTAACGTAACTAGCACCACCAGGTATCCAATTACATACTTCATTTTTAACGAGGAGGCCGACACGTTCCGCCACGCACCCTGGCTGCTCACGTCTAAGGATCCTCGAGAGATTCCAGCCTTTGATTTTTACCCTAGCTAGTGATGTGAGAGCGAGTCTAACTGGTTCACGTAACGTACGACACAAAGATGCCTTCGCCTAACATCATTTCAGCCCCTTAACTGAGAACGCATCTAACCGACCGGCTTTAGAAATGGGTTGTAATTGCATCCTGGAAACTTGTTACGCCATATTTTCACTTAAACACGTGAGAATACATCTAGCTGGCTCACTTAACCTACGACACGAAGGTGGTGGTAAAGAAAATGTTTTGATAAGTCCTAGTGTATTTTCGACGCCATATTGACAAGCAGCTGATTGTGTTGTATCAAATAGTAGCGAGCTGTAGCGTTTAGTAGCGAGTTGTAACGTGTTGTAGCGTGTAGTAGCGAGTTGTAGCGTGTAGTAGCGAGTTGTAACGTGTTGTAGCGTGTAGTTGCGAGTTGTAACGTTTTGTATCGTGTAGTAGCGAGTTGTAGCGTGTAGTAGCGAGTTGTAACGTGTTGTAGCGTGTAGTAGCGAGTTGTAACGTGTTGCCGTGTAAGCGTTGTAACGTGTTGTAGCGTGTAGTAGCGAGCGTGTTGTAGCGTGTAGTAGTAGCGTGTAGTAGCGAGTTGTAACGTTTTGTAGCGTGTAGTAGCGAGTTGTAACATGTTGCAGCGTGTAGTAGCGAGCTGTAACATGTTGTAGCGTGTAGTAGCGAGTTGTAACATGTTGGAGCGTGTAGTAGGGAGTTGTAGCGTGTAGTAGAGTTGTAGCGTGTAGTAGCGAGCTGTAACGCGAATAAGCCAAGTCTCACATTCTCTGTGAGCCACAAATTTAACGTTAGAGTCTCTGAGAATTATGACATAAGTTTTTCAGCTCTTACCACCAGTACGAGCAATTACCCGCGCTTGGCCTCCCTTTTCACCCCACAATGTCACGCTTATGGAAGCAACGGCAGACGTTAACGTTCGCCTGCTTTCTGCCTGCAGTGTCGCTCTTTTCTTGCCGGGGGCTGGTCAGTGGTGGATGGTCAGAGGTCAGGTCAACCATTCACATATTGTTTCTTTGGCATTTAAACCTTTTGAAGCATTTTTTTTTTAATCTCAATGAGTTTCTGAATTATTATTTATTCAGTGTTCGTCATACAGCTCTTTGACATGCCATGATTTTTTTTTCGACGACAATAAATTTACAAATTATAATTTATTCACCTTTCGTTGTATGAGACTTTGATGTGATATTTTTTTATACAATGAGTTTGATACATTATTTACTGAGCTTTCATCACACAACGCTTTGACGGTGTAATTATTTTCGGTTGGGATTATTTCCAGTTTCACAGCGACAGGATTTCTTTATCAACTTTGTAGGTCAGACATGATGGAAGGATGTGCAGGAGACAATGACTTAGGGATTAACACTGAGACCTGGATAAATATAGACATAAAAACAGCTCCTACCTGTAATTAAGTCTTTTTTTGTCGATAGATCTAAAAAAAATGGCTGTTAACTGTAATTGATGGAATTTTGTAAACAAGAGAAAACTTTGTGAAACAAGTAAGAATTATTTAGATGGATTTGTTTACATAACCTAACCTAACGTGTGGGATTTTTTTTTTTTATTATTTATTGGGCACCCCCTTACATCCTTGTGTAAAGTGAAGCGCAGAAGCGTTTACAGCGCCCAACAGGGAAGCATGCTAAGTTCATGCTTGCCTTTATGTCTCACGAGTTAAGGGCGTAGAAGCCTGAAGAGTCACGGGCGTAGAAGCCTGAAGAGTCAGTGGTTTTATGTCATGAAGTTATTGGAAGCTCCAACAACTTTCCCTGAATACGAATTCGCAATTTTCAATTTACACCAGGTACCTACTTTACTGCTAGGTGAACAGGGACTAATGGGGGGCAAGGAAGTAAGTCCAAACAACTTCCACCGGCCCGGGAATCGAACCCGTGACATCTCGCTTGCGAGGCAAGAACGGTACCGCTTCTACCACCGATCCCCCAAACGTGTGGGATGATAGTAGTGTAATAAAGGCTATTTTACATTACAGTATTACCAGTCAAAACGTTTTACACACTTAGGTATTCAAGACGTTTACAAAAACATACACTCATTGCGTTTACAGAATTATACACTGAAGGCATTTACAATATTATATACGCCTGGCATTAACAGAATCACACATTGACAAAATAATATACACTGACAAAATTATATATAGTTTTCTAAGTATTTCCAAGTTTTATTTTAGCCACATGAACTGGATATAATTATGAGACTATGCTAACTATTTACAGGTTACAAAGTTTTGACGTTTATAAATTATGAACTCGTACTATTTATTTACTCTGGATAAATACAGATTATGTTTTGTGGATATTAAAGAAAATTCTGAACTCTTGGTATTGAGAAAATCGTATACTTAACTCTACTCAATACTCTCTGCTCGTTCAGAAAATAATGATCTCAATGCACTTTAAAAACATACATTGACTGGACTCTCTAAGCAAGTGGAATTTTTTATATATTCTGCGTAGTTAAAGATCTGTTTTCATAATGCTATCTCTCGTCTTTATCCTTCTGTTCCTCTTCCTCTCCTTCTTTTATTTCCATATTGTCCTCATGTTCCTTTTCCTTCTCTTTTTCCTCATTTCAATCCTCCACTATTTCTCCTCCTTCTCCTTCAATCAACTTTTACTTTCTTCTTCTCTTCGGTCTTCTTCCTCCTCTTCCTCCTCCTCCTCCTCCTCCTCCTCCTCCTCTTCTTCTTCTTCTTCTTCTTCTTCTTCTTCTTCTTCTTCTTCTTCTTAGCTGTTCGTCTCTGTTAATTTACGCTGTGGATCAGAGACGCTGCACACTACTTCCAGGATTTTATTGATCTTTAAAAACACTTTGATATCGACCGTGTCTTGAGGCTGTCAGGTGTCCAGAGAGGTGAAGGAGAGCCAGACAGAGAGACTGGATGAGACTGTCAGACAAACAGGTAAAAATAGACGAGCAAACAAATACACAGAAAAAAAATGAAGATATAGATTAAGAAATACAGAGAGAGAGAGAGAGAGAGAGAGAGAGAGAGAGAGAGAGAGAGAGAGATCCATTAAAATAAAATATATTCAGTAAATTAAATATTCTCAATATTTTTACCAAATATTACCAAATCAACCGGAGCAGATAATCCAATTCCAAGTCGGGGGTAAAAATATAATGACAATTTTTACCTACCGGAAAAAAATAGTAACTCGCCTCCTTACGCAGATACCTCATGCGGCCCCCTTAACGGCGAGTCACAACTTACGCAAATGTGGCGTAGATGGTCGTAGGCGTTAACACACCATTACGCAGTGAATGTAGAAGTATGGCTGGTTTGTTGGCGCTGGTGGCTGGTTCAGGGTTTTGTAGAAGAGGTTTCTCACTACTTCTTCTTATGTATGGTGAGGTTTTGTTGCATAAGGGAGGTGGATGGTTGGGGGGTGGTGTCGTACTCTTCCTGAAATTGTTGTACTCTGAGGGCTGTTGGTGGTGGAAGTGTGCCCGAAGGAGATGATTTGTTGTACTCAATGGTTGAAGTTGAAGTATTCAAGAGCCGAGTATCGCCTCCTCCTCCTCCTCCACTTTTTCCTCTTCCTCCTCTACTTCGTCTTTCTCCTTCACCTCTTCCTCTTCTTTCTTTTACTCTTTTCTTTTTCTCCTCCTCTTCGTCTTTATTCTTCTTCTTTATCCCTTCTCCTCTCCTCTCCATCTCCTCCTCCTCCACCCCATTCTCCCCTCCTCCCTCCTCCTCTCCTCCCACATCTCCTCCTCCTCACTGTTTCCTCCTCCTCCACCATCTCCTCTCCTCCTCCCACCTCTCTCCCTCCTCCCCACCCATCTCTCCTCTCACCATCTCCTCCTCCTCCACCCATCTCCTCCTCCTCCACCCATCTCCCTCCCTCCTCCTCCCTCCTCCTCCCCCTGTCTCCTCCTCCTCCCTGTTTCTCCACCATCTCCTACCTTTCCTCCACCCATCTCCTCCCCTCCTCCCACTGTCTCCTCCTCCCTCCCTCCTCCACTACCCATCTCCCCTCCCACCCATCTCCTCCCTCCTTTCCCCATCTCCTCCCTCCCCCATCTCCCTCCTCCCTCCCACCCATCTCCTCCTCCCCTCCCACCTCTCCCTCCTCCCTCCCCTGTCTCCCTCCCCTCCTCCCTGCTCTCCTCTCTCCCTCCCACCCATCTCCTCCCTCCCACCCCTGCTCTCCCTCCCCTCCTCCCACCCATCTCCTCCCCTCCCTCCACCCATCTCCCTCCTCCCTCCCCATCTCCTCCTCTCCCACCCCATCTCCTCCCTCCCCCATCTCCTCACCCATCTCCCTCTACTCACCCGTCTCCTCCTCCCACCTCCACCCATCTCCTCCTCCTCCACCGTCTCCTCCCTCCTCCACCGTCTCCTCCTCCTCCACTGTCTCCTCCTCCTCCACTGCTCTCCTCCCTCCTCCACCTGTCTCCTCCTCCTCCACCCGTCTCCTCCTCCACCTCCACCATTATAGCTACATCACAAGGTTTTACCATTATTCTGAAGTGCTTCTCGTGACATTATTTTTAAGCGGTGTCCATAACTGTAATATTATTCATCTCATTTTTAGACAGTTTGCTTATACTTACCACATAAATATTTCTTGAAGATATTCCTCTTTTATCCTCTTAAATATTTAATTATGTTATATTTCTTATATTTAATTATAAGGAAAAATATTGCAAAATTAGAAAGAAAATTATTACAGGTGAATTGATCTTTAGGTTAATTTGCATATTATAGTAAATATATACCGTACATATACATCATGGAAAGGTGAAAAGAAAAAAAAAACAATGCATGAGAAATAGATTGACTACCATAAAGAAAAGTTTGGGGCTATACTAGCCAATGAAATATCTCTCCAAAATGTCTCCCACAAACACGAAGACATAAAAAAAAGAAATCTTGAATAAACTCCCATTTCACAACGATCGGATTTCTTCATCAGTTTCTCTACCTTCAATTTCCTCCGTGTCATAAAGTCTCAAACCTGAACTTCTGGAAAACGACGCTTGGATCGTTCTATTATTTGGGGATGGGAGAGGAGGGGTGTAGGGGCATAAGGCGGGGTTATAAAGGAGCGAATTAGTGAGATGTCTATAGGATGACGGTAAGGGATCATTTCAGGGTTCATAGGTAGTCCGATACTGTGTGTGTGGGTGGGTGTGGATGTTTGCAGTTTGTCTATGATACCTGTGAGGGGGGTGAGGTCAGGTAAGTCACAGGTTGTGTTGTATCGGGAGTCTCTTTTTTGGCTACAAACGTTACAAGTTTATCTTACGTACACTTAATCTCAGTTTGTGCACATGGGAGCTCTGTTGGTATTCATGGGTGACGTATTCCTACAGTACTCACATAATAGAATATGTTAATTATTTTAGTATTAATATGTCTGATATGTTAATTATTTTAGTATTAATATGTCTGATATGTATTATATTCCTCTACCAGCCACTTATATTAACATAAATATTGTAATAGATAAAGTAATGAAAGTTATATTGAACTAAAATGCTCTCCCTCCCCGTCCCCCTTCTCCCCCTGTCCCCCTTCTCCTCCCAGTCCCCCCTGTCCCCTCTCCTCCTCCCCCCAATCCCCCCTCTCCCCATCCCCCTTCCCCCCGTCCCCCCTCTCTCCCGTCCTCCCCTCCCCCGTCCCCCCTCTCCGCCCGTCCCCCCTCTCCGCCCGTCCCCCCCCGCCCGTCCCCCCTCTCCGCCCGTCCCCCTCTCCAGTCCTCTCCACCCTCCATCACCAGAGAAACTTGTCGCTTACAGGAAACTGACTGTTAAGTGTACATGAAAGTCTTCTATATTTACGTCTAGTTGTCAGCCTCGTGTACTGTAACCTCTTGTCGTGTGTGTGTATTTAACTTTGTTATTTGTGTAAACATGTTTTGTAACTTAGATACACACGGAGTCTGTCAATCGTGTAAACATTAGATTCTCTTAATCCTGTGTACACACAACCCACAAAAATATCTTTACCTTATTGTGTTAGACAATAAGACACACAGACGAAAGATTTTGATAGCCTTACTGATGAAACAGGAGTCGTAGTGTTCATTTTGAAATTCATCTGACCCTTCCGTAAAGATATTTTTTTGATTATGTGTACATCTTGTTATATCATCGTGTACACAAAAGTTAATTTTTTTATTTACAATTAATAAAAGTTATATTTACTTTATAAATGTAAGAGTAGTGTACACAGTTCACAAATGGCATTGTACATAGTTATATGTACACCAAGAGTCTTCCTCATGTGTACACCCAGCTGCATCAGTCATGTACACACAGATTTATCTATCATGTACACACAGATGTATTATGCATGTACACAGGGCTGCTTCAGTTATGTACACATACTCGCACTAGTTGTGAAAACATACAGGTGTGTGTGTTTTGTGCACAGTTACATCCGTCAGGTACACACACATATGCAGCAGTCATGTACACACACACACACACACACACACACACACACACCGCCATGCACACACAATCAACAGATTTCATGCACACACAACTCCGGCAATCATGTAAACACAAAACTCTGCCGGACCGCCGACACAACAACATGTTTCCCTGTTTGGTAGCTTGTAAACACTGCCATCCTTGTCACAGCCGCCAGAGTAAACAAACCCTGTTGAATTTTAACTCAGAATTTGCCTTTGAGTGCCTTGATGGGTGTAAGTGCATGTGCTGAGCGCGTTTGAATAGTGTTTCTGAGTGTTGACCAAGTTCCGGGGTACAGCGGTGGGAGATACAGAAGGGAACTTTGTATTATTCGTCGATATTCAGATTTTATGAATTTGGTTTCGTGTGTGTGTGTGTGTGTGTGTGTGTGTGTGTGTGTGTGTGTGTGTGTGTGTGTGTCAGGCGTTATTCAAGGGGCAGGGGGGGGATGCACTTAAGGCTGGACTATCCCTCGTGGTGAGAGTGTGTGGCGTAACTCAGTTTTATGGGAGCTTGTGGCCTGGGTTCTAACTGTACGTATACTGTATATAAAACTGGCCATGTAATATGCTAGGTGAACTCCTTATATGTAAATACTGTATACCTGTATAGCCTTACTTATGACCTGAGTGCTTTTGACTTCTAAATCCACGGAAACACATGCACTCACGGGCGCATACACTTGCACACCTAAAAGATGCACTTAGGAGACACACGCTTAAGGAACTAGTTATGATATGCTCTTAGGAAGAAATGGTTATAGCGAGACACTTATGTTTAGGTAGATATATGTTAAGGTAGACTTATGTATGAAGGTGAGGAGAGACATTCTTAAGAGGTGGTGAAATGGTTCAAGAAAAGAGGTGCAATTTAAAGTATCACCTGTAAAACCACCGAAGACACTGACAGGTAGCTAGGGAGACACGGTCATATTTCTATTAAAAAAAAGAGAAAAAGGTCAGGGTTTTTTTTTACTCTCTCTCTCTCTCTCTCTCTCTCTCTCTCTCTCTCTCTCTCTCTCTCTCTCTCTCTCTCACACCAGCCGAGAACATGCGGCGGTTGTTATAATGGCTGAACAACCTCGCAAAGTCAAAATCGTCAGAATGAATTCCAAGTTTGACACAAATATTCCCGCTGCCGGATGGGTGGTGGCGTTCAGAGGCTTTTACAGTAATGGACCTACACGCTGAACCTCTGATACATGGAGCCTTTAAGTCTTAGTTTATTTAGGCCGATTCTAATTTATAAGAGAAGGAAGATTCTAATAATGTTGGTGGAGCTGTTTGGTTTGGTGTGTGTGTGTGTGTGTGTGTGTGTGTGTGTGTGTGTGTGTGTGTGTGTGTGTGTGTGTGTGTGTAAAGAATATGGACTTGTGTTATTTTTTGTATTTGTAGTAGAATAGAGGTAAGTTTTGTTATGGGTTTGTGGGAGTATTTTGTCTTATATGTATATCTACTGTACTCAGTGTCCAGATGTTTGTTTGTCTTGGTGTGTTATTGTCGTGTTTGTTGTTGTTTTCGTTGTTGTTTTCGTTGTTTTTATCTTTGTTCTCCTCACTGTTGTCGTCATCATTGTTTTGGATTCTTTTCATTGACGTCATCGTTGTTGTCTCCGTCATCGTTGTCTTCCTTGTCGTCGCCATCATAATCATCATCATCAGCGAACGAGGTACTTACAGTAGATAGGAACTGAGGGAATGAGTAACCTTGACCCTTTGACATACAGTAGATGTCGAGGTCAGGGATAATTTTGGCAACAGGCACAAAGTTGGTGTCAGCACGGTACAGCTCACATTGTTTTATCTCACGAAAAGTTGGGTGTGGGGTGAAAAGGCCTCAAGGTTTGAAGTTGGTGGGAATAGTGCCAAAGTGAATTGAATGTTGCAATTTTTTTTTTTAGGCTTTCATTTTTTTTTTACTGTTTTTTCACTTATACTTTTTTCCTGCATCCATTATATAGATTTTCATTTTTATTTGTTTAATGTTGACACCTAGATCTGGTGCTTAAAGACCTCCTGTTCCTTTAAGGCCTCTAAGCCTTTAAGACCATAATCCTTTAAGACCCCCTAGCCCTTTAAAACCCCTTGTCCTTTAAGTCCCGAAACGGTTTAAGATTTCTTAAAGTCGCCTAGACCTTTAAGACCTTTAGTTCTTAAAGACCCCTAGCCATTATAAAATTCCCTACCCTACCTCACCCCTTTAAAACCCATAGCCCTTTAAAAGATCTATCCCTTTAAGACTTCTATCCCTTAGATACCTATATATATATATTACAAACTCGTTACTATAAAACGCTCGCCAAATAACACTCGCCAAATTATATTCGCTAAACAGTAGTAAATTATATGATCTATACCCAGAATTTATGAATAATTATTGTATGTTAGTCTGTCACATAAATTCTAGAGGAATTGAAATGAAAGTAATTTAGAGATTATATTTTGTCATGTCGCTTGTAATGATATTAATAAATGTTTTTCATTAAATTACTCAATACACTAATAACTTTCAGTGTTTTATTTGACTTAATAACACACACACACACACACACACACACACACACACACACACACACACACATTAATGTACTTTACCGCGTATATTAGTATTGAAGTGCTTCCCATCGACAGTTCTAATGTAACCCTTCAGATTGGTTTTCCGAAGAGGAATAAGGTGTGTCGAGCTCGGATCATAGATGGGGTTAGGTTAGGTTAGGTTCGGTCGTAACCTAACTGAGGGCTTCAGAACGACTGTAGCCGACCCAAGTAATTTTAACACAACTGTTACTTCTCAAAGATTATTACGTAAAGTTTTCCTAACCCGAGGATGTTAGAACGCAGCTAATTGATTCACTGAAGCTACGGCTCAGTCATGGTATTGATTGTACCAAAGAAATTGCACTTTAGCTCTTTCTTGAATAGATGCCTTCTCGTAGCCCCGTCAGGAGAAAATAACATTTACCACACGATTGATGAGGACAAGTCCACTGTACTGCCATGAGGACAAGTCAACTGTCCGACCATCACAACACGTCAAGTTCTTTTTAGGATCACCTGAAAAATAAGTGCTGTAAATACTGCCGGTCGTGTGTTCTCTACCCATAAAATCCGGATTCATATTACAGAGTGAATCCTTTACTAAAAACGAATCCGTGGTGTCTGTAGTTAGAATCAGGTACTATCGTGGTTAAATAGAGAGGAAAAAAAGTGGGGGGAGCCTAATAATGTGAGAGAGAGAGAGAGATAGATAGATAGATAGATAGATAGAGAGAGAGAGAGAGAGAGAGAGAGAGAGAGAGAGATAAAGCTGGATCTCTTGTTTCCCTGTCAGAACCTACTTCAAATTATATCTCGTTGTTTTAAACCTGACGATCACTGGTTGACTGTGTAAAAATGCTTGGACCTTGGGAACAACCCCTCGTTTCAATGTTGAGAGAGAGAGAGAGAGAGAGAGAGAGAGAGAGAGAGTCTGTTAGCCTACGTCGACGCCCTGTAACAGTGAAGGCCTTTGTTTACATGCTCGTGTAAACAGCCTCTCAGACATAAAGCAGAGGAGTGATTGAACATTTGTCTCCCAGTTAGCGAGGGCACACAACCTCTTGGCACGCACCTGCCTGCCTCCTTGATTAATAGTCGTTAGGGATCATGTGAAGATTAGGCAGCCCAGCTTATTTCACCTGATGATTAAACACCCTAATGCTATATTGTTAGGTTAGGTTAGTCTTTATCCATCAGGTGACATAATTCGTTTACCTAATCTTCATGTGACCCGTTGTTACTTCAGATGACGGTAGAGTATAGGCCTACCCACGCAGTCCCCTTGTGTGGTCGGGGTTAGTGTTAAGTGTGTTGTATCCGCAGCGCCTCTGATGGGTTGTCAGACAGGCCCTTGGGTGCGTTCAGTGACCTTTAACCCAGAGGCAGAGTTTAATAACCACAAATATATTAATAGTGAAACAACATTGAGGTCTCAATCTGGGTGAGAACTCTCTCTCTCTCTCTCTTTTAGGAGACCAAAAGACAAACAACCATTAACAAAGTTCTTAATGGAAGCTGTGGAAAATTTCCCTACGTGACGTCATTTCAGGAATTCGATTATAACGTGACTGCCCGGCGATAAATTTCCCCGGAAATGAATCATGTTTGACTCATCAAGGCGCGAGGTGTGGCGGGGAGGGGGGAGAGAGGGGTCGGGTAGAAGCTGGGGAGTTGGGGAGCGAGGGGAAGGTGACTGGGGAGCGAGTGGGGAGGGGAGTGTAATTGTATGAATGGGGAGGGGGGACTGGGGAGCAAGTGGGGAGGGACTGGGAAGCGAGTGGGGAGAGAGTGCAGGGGAGAGAGAGAGGGCGGGCGATAGTGATGTTCCAATATAGTTTTTTCTTTCAAAGGACGTCGTGAAAGTTCATTAAACATGGTTGAAAGCTTCTCATTGTTTCATTTAAATTAAGCTTTCACGTGTCCATCCACCTCAGGTGCTGCTGTGAAAATACTCTCTCTCTCTCTCTCTCTTCACTTTATTACGTCGGGGGAAATCATCAAAACAAGAAATATGATCAACAGTATATCTCTGTTGGTAGACCCTGTGTGTGTGTGTGTGTGTGTGTGTGTGTGTGTGTGTGTGTGTGTGTGTGTGTGTGTGTGTGTGTGTGTGTGTGTGTGTTTTATGCCGCTCTAAGGGGTTGCCATCAAAGTGCAGATGGCCTGTAAGTGAGAAGTAATGAATAGATAAGTGCCCTACAAGTAGAACACGGTGAACTAGGAGTAGAACACGGTGAACTAGGAGTAGAACACGGTGAACTAGGAGTAGAACACGGTGAACTAGGAGTAGAACACGGTGAACTAGGAGTAGAACACGGATCAGAGTAGGAAACACTAGAGTAGAACATGGTAAAATTAGGAGAATGTTGTGTACTAGAGTAGAACACGGTACTTAGAGTAGAATGTGAACTAGAGTAGAACACGTACTAGGAGTAGTTTACTAGAGGTAAACATGTACTAGGAGTAGAACACGGTGAACTAGGAGTAGAACACGGTGAACTAGGAGTAGAACACGGTGCACTAGGAGTAGAACACGGTGAACTAGGAGTAGAACACGGTGCACTAGGAGTAGAACACGGTGCACTAGGAGTAGAACACGGTGAACTAGGAGTAGAACACGGTGAACTAGGAGTAGAACACGGTGCACTAGGAGTAGAACACGGTGAACTAGGAGTAGAACACGGTGAACTAGGAGTAGAACACGGTGCACTAGGAGTATAACACGGTGAACTAGGAGTAGAACACGGTGAACTAGGAGTAGAACACGGTGAACTAGGAGTAGAACACGGTGTAAAAAAGACAAGGTAGCGAGTCATTGGTTGGGATCATCACAGGGCTTAAGGGATTAACTCCTAGTCGATCACGGATTCCCAACAGCTGTATCCCGTCCAAATTACATGTGACGTTACAGCATTCTAGCTTTTTCTCGGTCGTAAATGGGACGAATTTTGTCCTCGTTGTACGCTTTGGTTGGGAGGAGAGATTACTTACTTGTTTTATTACCCACACATGATGCTTAAGGGAAGTAGATGGGGGTAAGATGTACGCTAGTGGTTTAGTATGACTCTTCCCCTCAGTACACTAATGCTAGAGGGTAATGCCACGCGAGGGTTTGCATTCTTAGTGTGTGTATGTGTGTGTTAACGTACCGTATCTTATTAAGGTAGGGTTTCGGTGTAAATATAGTGTCATTACCGATAATATTGTTTGGGTTATAACTTTAGTCAGCCATTTAAATGCGTTCTTAAACCTATAAGTTACGAGTAAAATCTTAACCTAAGTTTTTTTTTTTAAGACTCCTTCCCTGGCCGGCAGTTTACGTGCTCTTACTGAGTGAGTAATGCAGAGGTGATGAGGCGAAATATAGCTTTATAATAATTGTCTGTCATTTAATCACTCCTTGCATGTGACCACTCCTTGTTTCCCTGTCTGTTTATTCAATTGTCCATCCTCTAAGTTTCCATCTGTCTAAATTCGTTGTAGTATTTGGGTTTGTACTCCTGTGCGTTAGTGTGTTTATGTATGTCTTTTACACACACACACACACACACACACACACACACACTTTTTATAATATCCTTATCTTCATAAACTTTTTTTTTGGGGGCGAGGAAGGGACCGAGGTTGAGAATGACGTGGCGGCGAGGCCATTATTCGCCTTATAGTCCAAGTTAATTCATCTTCCTTGGACAAATCTTTGTTAAGTGGGTCTTAAAATCTCGGGTCTTGATGGGACAGTGAGCATTTACCTCTCTGGTGATGAGTCTTTGGAGAACTTAAGTTTAATATTAAGTGTTTATGATAATTACCTTCCTTCCTCTTTCCTCCTATTTTCCTATTCTCCTGCCCCTTCCCCTGCACCCTCCCCTTTCCCTTCCCCCCTCCACCCTCCCCTTTCCCTTCCCCCCTTCACCACCTAGTATCTTCCTCCCCTTTCTCAACCCATCCAGATAAGGAGTGTGAGGTACTTTTGAATCATTTGGTCTGTTGTAGGTTAGGTTAAGTTAGTGTTTGACGAAGTACAAGTGGCCTGATGAGCTTAATAGGACTTTAATAAACACAAGGAAGAGCCCCAAGTCGTTACCATATTTGCTATTGTGTGACCAAAATGTTACAAGTCTTATGTTGTTATTATCACTAACACGTTATTATGGCCTCACGTAACAATAGTCTTGCTGTGTGTGTTTTCCTGTACCGTTGTGTGCGTTCAGGACGATATTAATTTAACAAGTGTGACTATCGCTAGAAGAGAGAGAGAGAGAGAGAGAGAGAGAGAGAGAGAGAGAGAGAGAGATATTGCAGTGTGTCATTATGTTTGTTTCCTTGTTCTTCGTGTGTCGTTATTCCCGGTGTGTTCTTGTTCTCTTATGTGTTCTCCAGGACGTCACGAGTCATAATATTGCTGGTTTTTTTGTGATGATTCCACCAAGAAAGCGACTGTGCTGTTTTTCCTTGTGCATCTTTCAGCCGCTTTTGGCCGCCTGACTGGCCAAGTGGAGCACTGTGACACTTCCTTCCTCTTATACTGTACAGCGAGTGTAGGACGCAGGCGAGCATAGAGGAGGAGCCAGATATCAGACTCTTGAAGGACACGGCGCCCGGGATAGATAAAGGCTCGGCTATGTGTCGTATTGTAGCTTCTTGACCGAGTTACCGCACGTGAAGACGATCACTGTCATTGGTTATGGTGGTATTATTTTATTTTATTAATACAGAAATGAAAGTACAGTACAGAGACACTTGCTTGGGATAAGTATACGTTAATCTGTCCTGGTTTCTGCTACATAAAGAAAAGAAAAAAGTATTCTATTCACGTGGAAGATGTGACGGTAACAGTAAATTATCGGAACAATCTGAAGAGCTCATTAGATTTCGAGATAAAATAGTAAGAAATATATGTTAATAGTGTGTTGTGTGTATACAGATGTTGTTAATAATGTTGTGTGTATAGATGACGTTTATAGGGTGTTATGTGTGTATAGTAGGTTAGGTTAGGTTAGGTGTGTGTGTGTGTGTGTGTGTGTGTGTGTGTGTTGAGTTTCTATACAACTTCATTTGTGTCTCCGAGTTCCCCCGCCTTACTTTTATCTCTGGTTTATCCTTTCCCTTTCAACTTCTCTTCACTTCAAACTCTCGCCTCCTTTCTTCTTCTAACCCTCACCCCTTACTCCTAAAGCCCTCTCCCCACCTCCTCTCTACCTGTCACCTCTCCTCATTCAATTTACCTTTCATCCTACCTCGTTCTACATTCTTCACCTATTCCTCCTCCTCTCTCCTTTCTCTCCCTCCACGCCCTTCTCTCCTCCCTCGTGATCTCACCCCCATCACGCCTCACCCCCAACACACCTGCCTCCCCCGTACTCCCCCATGCTCTCCTCCCTACATTCCCCCCCCCCCACGTATCCCCCTCCCACATGTCCCCCACGTACTCCTCACATGCCTCCCCCTCCCCACACATGCCCCCACTCCCCTTATTCCCTTCCCTCTAGTCAAGCGTCTCGCCCCCACCACCCACACCCCTCCTATCACCCTTCTTCTCTCCCCTCAAACACGCTCCCCTCATCCTAATCCTCACGCGTGGGCGTGGGAGTAGGCGTGTCTGACGGTGTAATCTCTGGACGCAGTGTCAGCAGCCGGCAGCCAGAGGACGTAAGCATGACCGAAGGACATGGAAAGGCCACCGCCGCTACTACTACCACCACTACTACTACCGCCACCACCATTACTACTACCACCACTACTACTACTACTACTACTACTACTACTACTACTTTTTTTTTTTAACGTGGCCTCCAGCCTCCCCCAATAGCCACACCTTCGCCACCATTTATTTACCTTAATATTAAATATCCTAATACATAAGAAACTATCCTATCTGTGTTAAATTAGTTGAGCCGCAGATCCATGCGGCATTCAGTGACTGTAGCCTCATAGTTGATATCTGCAGCAGTTGTCGGAGTAGGGGCAGAAGCTCTCGTTCCCCTGAGGCAGAGCAAAGCCGATCGAAGGAGAGAGAAGGACAGTCGACATCTCATCCAGGCTGTGACATAACTTCTGGGCTGCTGCTTCTGTTCGGAGATCAGCTCCGCGAGTCTGGCGTAGAAACATCTTGCACTTGGGCCCATCCCACCCGAGGTTGTGAACACTAGAGGAGTGAAGCTGCCTTGATCAACATTTTGTATTCTCTCCCCATATGCCCTTCTCTTGTCGTTCTCGTTCCTCCTATGCGCAGCATCGAGAGCTAGGTTACGGTGACAAACGGCCATGGGATCAAAAATCCTGATGTCGAAGAAAGCTCGCTGTCCCCGCGTCCAGAATCCTCGAGCACTGACGTCCACACGGGCTTCGTTAGAAGTGTTTGAAGTCCTATGTTGGAAGATCTCGCCATCCAGTGGAAGGAGGGTCGGTTCTACCATGACGTCCCGGCAGATTTCCTTCAACATATTTGCTGTGAGATCCCTTACCTCGTCATGCCTCATGCATATGAAGCCCCCCTTCTTGCAAACCATGGCGTGATCGCCATCATAGGAATAGCCACACACGCATTGGGAGGGCAAACCATCTACTGGCCAACCGTACCTTAGAGCAATGGCATCTGTAAATTCTTGTTTGTTAAGGCTGAAACCATTTGCCCTTATCGGTAACGTAGTTAGCCAGTTCGAGGCGCCCACCTCCTGCGCTATAGCTACTTTTTTTGTCAAATTTTCTGGAACCAGCAGCAAAAGTTGCTGCAACATGTCATTTTGGCAGTGCTGCCGATCTGTTGTAATGGACCACCACCACCACTACTACCACTACTACTACCACCGCCACCACTACCACCGCCACCAATACCACCACCGCCACCACCACTACTACCACCGCTACCACCATCACTACTGCCACCACCACTACTACCACCGCCACCACTACCACCACCGCCACTACTACTACCACCACTACTACCATCGCCACCACTACTACTAATACCACCTCCTCCTCCTCCTCTTCCTCTCGCCACATACCGAGCTCATACGCTGTTGTTGTATTTCTAGGTCATTGTGTAAAGACAGCTAAAATATAATTGGCTTAAAAAAATCAAGCAAAGAAAAAAAAAAAAAACGTCCATAAGTCAGGTCAGGAAAGGCGTATGTTGGCAGAACAATGCACGACTAAAATATAATTTGTAAGAGAATTGAATTTTATGAAGAAATGTTTTAGGGGGAAATGTTTGTTGTGTTTATATTCTCGCCCCTCACTTTCCTCCCCCCTTCTTTCTCCCAACCTTTCCTCCCCTTCCCCCTTTCTCCCAACCATTCCTCCCCTTCCCCCTTTCTCCCAACCACTCCTCCCCTCCCCCCTTCTTTTAACCACGCCTCCCCTTCTCTCAACCATTCCTCCCCCCTCTCCTTTCTCTCAACCATTCCTCCCTTCCCCTTTCCCCAACCCTCCTCCTTCCTGAGCTTCAGCCTCTCCACCCCCCCCCCCTTGAGTGTAAGCTTACAGTCCCTCAACTGGCTGTATCGAATCCTATTATTTACAGCAAGAACTCCCTCACCCTCCTCACCCCATTTCCCTAATCCCCTCCTCTCCCCCCTCCCCTCACCTCCTCCCCTCAAACTCTGTCAAGAAATAACCTCTATTTAGAAAAGGAGATTTGTTCCCCCAAATAAATTTTTATTTTTATGTATTTTTTATTTTTTTTTCAGGCACGCAAAAGTACTGCTGTAGGATGTTGGTTTTTGTCCTTTTTTCTGGTGCCCAAAAAAGCATATATATATATATATTTTTTTTTTACCGAATGCCTAAGTGTCGGACGTTTAGCTTTATATTTTTGCGTCCTGAAAAAAAAAATGTCTGTTTTAGGTTTTTTTTTCTCGTCTAAAATATATGTCGGTTTTGGGGAGCTATTCACACACAGTCTGTTCTCATCGTATTTTCCCCTCATGGAGAAATAAATGTATATTGAAAATTCAGATTCGACAGTTGCCGCTCCCGACCTGTAAGTGTTGTGGAGGTTGTGTTGGGTGGGTGGCCGTCGTGGAGGTTGTGTTGGGTGGGCGGCCGTCGTGGAGGTTGTGTTGGGTGGGTGGCCGTCTTGGTGGTTGTGTTGGGTGGGCGGCCGTCGTGGTTGTGTTGGGTGGGTGTCGTGTTGTGTTGGGTGGGTGGCCGTCGTGGAGGTTGTGTTGGGTGGGCGGCCGTCGTGGTAGTTGTGTTGGGTGGGTGGCCGTCGTCGTGGTAGTTGTGTTGGGTGGGTGGCCGTCGTGGTTGTGTTGGGTGGGTGGCCGTCGTGGAGGTTGTGTTGGGTGGGTGGCCGTCTTGGTGGGTGTGTTGGGTGGGCGGCCGTCTTGGTGGTTGTGTTGGGTGGGTGGCCGTCGTGGAGGTTCAGTTAAGTTGCAAAATTTTAGTAGAACACATAAAAAACTCGTGAAAAGGCGAAATTTAGCCAGTCAAAAAAAATGGTTATAAAATATCACTCGAACCGTAATATTTCGTAAACTGCCAAAATTTTCTCCCTAACCACGAATGTTTAGTGAAGCAGTTCGTGGAGTGACCATCACCACAATCGGTTAGGTTAGGTTAGTACACGTGGTCAACACCCAATACTAACTCTGTACGAAACATTTCCCCGAGAATTCTGGCTCAGGTTTGGCTATCACATAAACTGAAGCAGTCGCCAGTTACTTGTCGTAGAGGAAAGGGAAGGAAAGGTGTGTGTGTGTACGCGCGTGTGTGTAAAGAGCCGAGATTCTCCTCTCCTGGTAGCGTGTACACCAAGGAAGGGGAATTACATGTAAGAAAACGGAAAAGGAATTAAATAATAGAGGGATAGGAAGAGATAGGGATAATAGAAGTATGAAAATAAAGATTGTAGATAACTATCGACGTAAAGGAAGATTAAGGATGTAAGGAAACAGTCACAGATTGAAGAGAATTAGAAGTAAAGGATAATAAAGTAGAGATGAAAACAGTTAAATTAGACATGGAGGGTAATAAAAGAGGAACAGTATAAGGAAAATTAGCAAAATAAATGGAGGAGATGAGAACACGAAATATATCCCACCAAAATATTACATTGAGTTTTATAATTTAATTTGTTTTGATGTTTATAGGTGGTAAATAAACTAAGATAAATGTGCCGTTTGGTTTATATCTAAAGAAAAGGAGATAAATCTACCTCACTTCCTTCCCTCTTGGATAACTGTTGTCGGATTAATGGATGAACACGACCACTCAAGACTGTAAAAGTAAAAATGTTTGGAGGTGATGTAATTGGAATTGTATATTTATCTTTTGTTGTGAGTGATTGATTTCTAGATTAAGTGGATCTTGATTTTCTAGCAAGATATATATCCGTTTGCGATAGACTTGTGTTAATAAATATCTTCGTTGTATTTTGCCTTGGTCGTTGATGTCACTAAACCTCGAGATATTGTTGTATGGAAGGAGTAGAGCAGTGAAGTGTGTTGTCCTGTCACTGTGTGTGTTGGTGGTGTGTTTTCCAGGATTTAGGTAAACTATAATTGGTCGAAGTCTCTGTTTCCGTTAACTATTGTGTTCCATCATTGCTGTCTGTCTTACGATACAAATGACATGACTCGCTGAAGGTCATAACGAACTCTCTATATTTTTTTGAATTGTAGTGGGAGATAATGATGCGTTTCTCTTCTTGATAAAGTTGTTGTTCAGTGTGTGTGTGTGTCAGTCAGTCAGTCACATAGGTCTATTAGTAATACATACGAGGACCGTCATATTGAGTTACAACTTAAAATAATAAACAGTGTACATGTTCTGTTTCTTGATGCTCGAGTTTTACTGAATTTAGTAATATTGGCTTTGGTAGGTAAGGGATTTCTCGTTCATGTTATATTACTAACTAGTGCATGGCCAGGCAACTTTCTCCCATTCTTAATTCATGGAAAGTCTGTAGAAAGTGAGGTGCATGCAACAGAGGGTATTGCAAAATGTTGAATTCACTTTGCAAGGGGGACATTTATTACTTCCTGGTTGAGACACGAGTTGAGAAGTGTGTTTTATTTTTTCTCAATGTTTTGCTGCAATTGCTCGACCTGTAGTTACCTGTAATCAAAGAGAATTGTTAAGGGATAGAATCTTTATGTAAAAATCGATTTGTGCTGAAATTCTGCATGATTGAGTTATGTTTTGGGATTATTGCAACTGAACAAAGATCTCAGTGTATTTCTGACGATTTATTTCAATAATTCGGTTTGTTGTTCACGTAGGAGCAATCATGTAGTTATCAATCTACAAACGAATATCATCAGTTAGCCACAAATTTAACTATCTAGCCTAACCTAACCTAACCAAACCTAATCTGAGTGAAAAGATAATTTTTTTGCATAAATTTGTATCGTTCATTTGTTTTTTTTAACACATTGAAAATAGTTAATCGTGAAGTTAATATCTCCATAGGGTAGCTGGAGGTAACTCGTTATTAAGTTAACCAGTCCTCAAGTCAGTTGGATTAATCCTACTCTGGGTTAACTTGTGTTAACTCTCCTCTAAGTTAACCTATCCTTGGTTTAACTAGATTATTTCGTGTCTTAAAGCTAACTCATCTCGGGATTATATCGACTCCGGGTAGACCATGTTAACTCTTCTCTGGGTTAACACGGTTTAACTTGACAAAGATTAATTGGACTCTTAACATGCGCCATCTCCGGGGGATAACCGTGTTAACTCTGGGGTGAAACGCATGACGCTCGGTGCCGTGATTTAAAGCGCTCATCCCCCATCTGTAAAACGGAGGGAAGCGTCGGGTTAATCTTTTCAACACTTGTTTTATTGTCCTCTGGCGAAGCATTAAAAGATAGATCACTGGCCAGGGGGAGAGAGTGAGAGACGAGAGAGAGGCGGGAAGGAGAATGGCAAAAAGAGAAGTGTGTCAAGGAGAGAGAGAGAGAGAGAGAGAGAGAGAGAGAGAGAGAGAGAGAGGTGTTGGTGAGCAAGGAGAAATGAAGAAAGAGTGAGTGAGAAGATAGACAGACGGTCAGATATTTAGACACTGATTGAGGGAGAGTGTATATATATATATATATATATATATATATATATATATATATATATATATATATATATATATATATATATATATATATATATATATATATATATATATATATATATATATATATATATATATATATATATATATATATATATATACAGAAAGAGAGAAAGTCTCTCTCTCTCTCTCTCTCTCTCTCGTTAAATGCTCTTGAAATTTCGATATCGGCAGGAGAAGGGAAGCTCTTCGTCCACGTTGTAAGGGTCAATATTCCAACAGCATCTGGCCCGGGGCGACAATACGCCTTGTCAGGAGAGCAAGAGCTGTATTCCTCCCCCACGTCTCGACAATATAATAATACCTTTCCTTTCCTCAGTAAATAAATGGGTGTGAATAGGGGAAAATATGGAGTCGTGTATAATCTCTAGTTTTAACGCCATTAGGTTAGGTTATAATACAAGAATATTCAAGTCAGAGAATTACTTACCCGAAGCTAATATTGTAAATGTACTAAATGTGATTTTTATTCAAGTCTTCGCTATATATCAACAATGGTTCAAGTTCAAGTATATTCAAGAACCTAAGCATGCTCAGTACAGTTAATGATGTATGATTGGATATGTTCAAGAGCCCGTGTATACCCAGTACCTGCATTAGCACATATTGACGTACTTTAGAGAGTCGGTAAATGTCCAGTACCTGTATTGAAAACATCACCAGGTACATTGAAGATCCGGGGTATACTTAGCACCTGTATAAGAAGCGTATACAGGTAGTGCCAAGACCATATACGCACCTAATACCTGTCAACAAGGAAACAAAAGAAAGTCGACTGTCTAGTGGTGAAGAAGATTGACTAATTAATGTGAGAGTGTGAACCCAGAAGTTACATACCTCCTCTAGTCTTGTCATCCATCACCTCTGCTGCCGGAAAACGACTCCTTTATGAATCGGGAATCGGAACAAGTCGGTGGGGGGTTGTGAGGTGTGGTGTTAAGGCAGCCGATGGAGTATGTCTTGCCTTCCAGTGTGCTGTGTCTTTGGTGAAGGGGGAGATTCTGGAAAGATTTTGAGCGTTGCTGTGAGGGTTTTCATTCAGCTGGGTTTCTTAACTCATATGTGAGGGTACAGGAGTGTGAATTATTTGCTGTGATTGTTGGCTTCAGCTGTGAGGATCCTGAAGGGGGTGAATTTTTAGCTGTGAGGGTAGAAAAGGTGCGATTTTTTAGCTGTAAGGGTAGAAACGGTACGATTTTTTTAGCTCTGAGGGTAGAAAAGGTGTGAATTTTTAGCTGTGACTATAAGATCAGCTGTGAAGATCCAAAAAGCGTGGATGTTTTAGCTGTGATTACAGAACCAACTATGAGGATCCAGAAAGCGTGATATTTTTTGCTGTGACGGCAGGATCAGCTTATGAGGATACAACAGGTACGTGTCCACCTCTGTATAGCCAGGATCACCTCTGTTGATATTATTGGGCTATGTTAGGGGTGGGTAGGTTGAGGGAGTAATACTCTCTCTCTCTCTCTCTCTCTCTCTCTCTCTCTCTCTCTCTCTCTCTCTCTCTCTCTCTCTCTCTCTCTCTCTCTCTCTCTCTCTCTCTCTCTCTCTCTCTCTCTCTCTCTCTCAACTGGAAAAAAACAATATTGTCTTTTCTCATTATGCTGGAAAATTAGTTAAACCCAGAGACTAAAAGCTGTCGTGTTTTTCTCCTCTGAACTTTGAATTTCTTTAAGTCTGACTGACAAGGCTGTCTTGCTTACTCTGGTCGAGGTCTTATGAGACGCCTGTGTGCTGTGCTAATTGTCACAACACTTAACCAGAGCAGAATTTATGGCTTTGTTACGTTGACCTTTGACTTCTGTGAGATTCTAGGTAAAGGATGCCTTGATGATGATGATGAAAGTATAGTGACATTGAAGGGGAGTCCTCGTCGCCCCCATCCTCTTACCTTCTTCTCAGTTTTCTTCCTCCCCTAGTTTCTTCTTCCATTTCTCTCCCCTTCCCTTTCCATAAGTTTTATTTCTCTCTCCTCTCCCTCTCCTAAGTTCTCCTCTTTATCCTCCCTCCATCCCTCATAATTTCTGCTTCTACTTTCACCTACACTTCTACCTCTCCCCCTTTCTCTCTCACTTTTCTCTTCCTTTCTACTTTTCCTTCTTTATTCTCTTCCCCTCTCCTAAGTTTTCATCATTCTCTCCCTTTTCCTTCTTCACTCTCTCCTTTCCCCATTCAGTCCCACTCTCCACTTTCTTCCCAGTCACCCGTCACCCCCCACTCCTTTCTCTGCCCCCCCCTTTCCCTCCCAGGAGAAAGCGAGAGAACTCTGTATCTAAGTTTAGGGAGGCAACGTCACATTGTGCAGACTTTATGCCCTTGTGTGCCAGTATGGGAAGCCGTCCATTGTTTATTGTGCGTTATATGTGCCACCTCCCCTCCCCAAACACCCTTCCAACTCCTCCCCCACCCACCACCTCTCCCTCCCCAAACACCCTTCCAACTCCTCCCCCCACCCAACACCACCTCTCCCTCCCCAAACACCTTCCAACTCCTCCCCACCCAACACCACCTCTCCCTCCCCAAACACCCTTCCAACTCCTCCCCCCACCCAACACCACCTCCCCCTCCCAAACACCCTTCCAACTCCTCCCCACCCAACACCACCTCTCCTCCCCAAACACCCTTCCAACTCCTCCCCCACACAACACCACCTCTCCCTCCCAAACACCCTTCAACTCCTTCCCCCACCCACACCACCTCTCCCTCCCCCAAACACCCTTCCAACTCCTCCCCCACCCAACACCACCTCTCCCCCCCCCAAACACCCTTCCAACTCCTCCCCCCACCCAACACCACCTCTCCCTCCCCAAACACCCTTCCAACTCCTCCCCCCCACCCAACACCACCTCTCCCCTCCCCAAACACCCTTCCAACATCTCCCTCCTCTCTCCTAATACCTCCTCCTCCTTCCCCAAACACCCCCCCATCACCTCCTCCCACACAACCCCCAAAAAACACACATACACGCACTCTTCTCCAAACAACCACCCTTTACACTTACTCCCCTAACACACACACACACACACCAACATTTCCCAACACACACACACACACACACACACACACACACCCTAAACATTTCCCAACACACACACACACACACACACACACACCCTAAACATTTCCCAACACACCCACACCCACACCCACACACACACACACACACACACACACACACACACACCTCTGACTTAGTGTCCGCCGAAAATATACTGTATCCACATGGTTTTTTCTTTATAAATCGTCGTAAGATATAGAAGGAAGAGGGAGCATCCATTTCCTTCTAAGACTTTGCGTGGCGTAAGGCTCCTCGTGGGTAGAACTGATGTTTGTAAACAATTAGATAGAAAGTCAACCAGTCCGTTCGAGGGTAAAGCTGAATGTATTGGGTCACCGTCAACCTGTGTCTTGTTGGGTCTCTTCTAACCTAACCTAACCTAACCTAACCTAACCTAACCTAACCTAACCTAACCTAACCTTCAGCCATTTATAAGTTTGTTTTCTATTTTTTTAAGTACTGTTGTGTAGCTTTTGTATTTTCCTTGTATTTGTTTTTATCTTTTTGCGTGAATTTTGGAGTTACTCTTTGTTTATTTTTATGCTGTTTTCTTTGTTCTTTGTTATTTAGTGATTCTTTCATTAAATTATATATATATTTTATGTCATTGTTTTATGGACTACTTTCTTTATACTTGATATGATGCTATGTAGTTATGTGGGGGGGGGGGGTTGTTATTAGTTTTGTATGTACTTTCTTAGATTTTCCCTCATATTGTATTGTTTACTTTCTTAGATTTTTCCTTGTTTTATTATTTGTGTTTACTTCCTTGATTGTCCTTATTGTATTAGTTTTATGTTTATTTTCCATTATTTCACTATTTTTTTCCTATACTCCGTTATTTGTCGTGTTGTTGTGGCGTCAGTCCGGCTGTTTGTCATGTAGGAATCGCTGCCGCCACCGGATTCCTGCCGCTGTATTTTCTGTCACTGGGTCCGGACTCTGTGTTCCTCCCTCTCCAGCCCCCTCTCTCACCCCACCCTCTCCCCACCCTCGCCTCCACCTTACCCTTTCCCTACACCCCCACCCAACCAACCGCTCACCACCTTTCTCATTTATTTATTTATTTATTTATTTATTTATTTGGATGTTTTTTGTTGAATTAGTTTATGTATCAATGATTTGTATATTGTTAAGTATGTATACTGATGTATTATATATTATTACTTGGCCTCCTGTCAGAAGATGTTTTGTTATAATAAAAAAAAATAGCAGCAACAACAAAAACGACGACAACATTGAAGTAAAATGGAAATATTAATATAATAACGACAACGACAACACAAGAGAGACTCTACTATAGACACACCAGACCCTCATCATAAACCTGAAAATGAACCCATTTATTTTCACTTCACGTTAAGTGTCTTTCATACAGAACCCAATAGTAGTTTCAGTCATGCCGCGGAGCTGTAGACTTTCTTTTACTCTTTCTATTGTGAAAATAAAAAAATAGAAATAAGGGTAATATACTTTTCTGTCAAAATCCTGAACCCAATTTTCCCATGACGCGAATTTTTGACTGTGTGTGTGTGTGTGTGTGTGTGTGCGCGCGCGTGCGTGCGCGTGCGTGCGTGCGTGTGTGTGTGTGTGTGTGTGTGTGTGTGTGTGTGTGTGTGTGTGTGATTTAAATACGGACTCAATAATTTCATAGTTTAAGCAGCGTGGGACTATTATTTTATTTTACAACATGCTATACTAAGGCACAAAATTTTACTTAATGTTACAACTTAATTTAGAAATACAGCGAGCGCTTATAGCCTGGGGGGTAATATGTTGTATAATGTTAAAATACTGCCACCTAGTATATTTAACACGCTCCATTAATACAGTGAGCTGCCATATTGTATTATCCTCCACTCCAATATGTTAAAAGGGCCGTAATGGGAACCTCATAATAAATACAGCTATCGACGATATTGTATTTCATTGTATTGCATTAGCGAGATATTGTATTACATTGTATTAAAATTTACCCATGCCTGTTATTGTAACTAGTCAAATACAGCGAGCGGCTATATTGTATTACAGTATTGTTATTTGAGAGGGATATTGTATTAAACTGTATTATGTTGAAAAAAATACACCTGGCTGTAAGAGGAGGATCATAAATACAGCGACTGGCCATATTGTATTAAACTGTATTGTGTTATGTAAGGTCACAAATTGGACACAGATCCCCCGTTGTATCCCTACAGTGTGTGTGAGGGTGACTGATGACCGCCGCGTGTAATGAATGAGGGTGGTCGCTGTTATCGCCTGATGGATATTATCAATAAAAATCACTATATTCACGGCTATAAAGTTGACGGAAATGGTATCAACATGATGCTAATTGGTGATATATGCTGGTGGTGGTGATGATGGTGATAATGGTGGTGGTGATGATAATGGTGGTGGTGGTGGTGATGATAATGGTGAGTGTATGTGTGTGTTGATTGTATGATGATTGTGTGACGATGACAATATGATGGTGATGATGATGATGATGGTGCTGATGATGATGGTGGTGGTGATGATAATGGTGGTGATGATGATAATGGTGGTGGTGATGATAATGGTGGTGGTGATGATAATGGTGGTGGTGATGATAATGGTGGTGGTGATGATGATAATGGTGGTGATGATGATAATGGTGGTGATGATGATAATGGTGGTGATGATGGTGGTGGTGATGGTGATGGTGATGATAATGGTGGTGGTGATGGTGATGATGGTGTATTGATGACTGTGGCGCTACATGATGGTAGTATTTTGTGTATATATATATATATACTTGTATTTTTACCTGTGGTTGTGTATATATACCTGTATTTATGTGTTTGTAGTGTTTATAAGTGGTTGTGCTTGCATATGTATCCAGTGCTTGCATATGTATCCAGTGCTTGTTTAGACACACACTCAAAAAAGTATCTTCACGGAGCGGGTCGATGAATTTCAGAATGAACACTGTGACTCCTGCTGCCTCGGTAGGGTTGTCAAAATCCTTCGTCCTTGTGTCGTAATATGTAGTAGGTCTCTTTGTGTATGACCCTGTACTTGTACCTACACCTGTACTTGTATATCTACCTGTTCTAGTATTGTTGTTTCTGAAGTAATTGATTGAGAAACTCACTAGGGATTTTCGTCTAGAGTATTTCCACTCCCCCCTAAATATGACGTTTTTTTCTTTTTACAATTTCTCCCCCACCCGGCTATTCCATTTACCATCCTGGGGGAAAAATAAAATATCTATGGCCACTGTATATTATGGCCTAATTTTCTGGTAAAGAAATTCGCCCTATCGAATAGAGGTTTCCGGGGATAATTTGCTGTGCTGTTTCCCCTGCGTTCTACTTTCTTTTCTATAATATTTCCCTCCTTACGAGCAATTTTTTCCCTGCTCCATGGATTTCTCTGCCTTTATACTTTGTTTATTTAACTTTCCTTGCCAGATTTTTCCGGTCTTCTTACTGACTTTTCCATAATTTTCTTTATTTTGTTTATAACCAGTTCCGAAAAATTTCCCTATTGTTTCCTGCCTTCTGAGTTCCCTAAATTAATCTACTGTCTAATACCTCCTCAAATTTTCCCCAGTTTCCCCTACATAACTCTTTCTTTCCTTCTACTTTCCCATTCTTTAACCCATTATCTGTCCTTTTACACCCCAATTTTTTCCCCACTCCCAAAATTTTCCCCCATTCTCTCCCACAATTTTCGCTTCATTTAACCCCCAATTTCAACATGGACTTGAATGATTGGTTCCACACTATTAACATTCCTATTTCATCCTCCAGTTTATCACTTCTCTCCCCAAGTCCCTTAGGTCAGTTTATCTGCACCTCTTACCCAGTGGCCACAACATTTCGTACCCAAACCTTTCCTTCCTCTTCCCCAAATTCCCCAGCGTTCTCCTCTGTTCCCAGCCTCTCCCCTCATGACAGGAACACGATAGGGAATCCTTAACATTATTTACAGAAGAGAAAACTTTTATAAGCATTTTTAGCTGAGGTGGCCAACTCAATGAATGCCTTTTCATGACGGACTTGAGAGAAAAATTTTCCTTGAGTTCCTGGCTCACTAATTCCATTGGGCTCTCACTGCACCTCCGGCCCACTTATTCCATTGGGCTCTCACTGTGCCTCAGGCCCGCTTATACCATGGGCTCCTCACTGCACCCCCGGCCCGCTTAACACCATGGGCTCCTCACTGCACCCCCGGCCCGCTTAACACCATGGGCTCCTCACTGCACCCCCTGCCTGCTTAACACCATGGGCTCCTCACTGCACCCCCGGCCCGCTTAACACCGTGGGCTCCTCACTGCACCCCTGGTTTCTGTGCTAGAGATCACTCCATCTTTCTTCTCGTTTAGTAAAGTAATTATTCCTATTCACTGCATCAGTTTCAAGTCACAGTATAAAGGACTAATTTTCGAAACATTGTGTTAAGGTTTGTCGTACAGAGGTAATTAAACGTGTATGGGGTTGCTGTCTTATATTCTGTTATATTTAGAAAATAATCATACATACATACATACATACATACATACATACTGTACATTCATACATACATACATACATACATACATACATACATACATACTGAAACGACCAGTTCCCAATGGCTCTTAAATTTACAACCCTCGGGACAAGTATTATCCTTGAATAAAGGGAACATATTACCCCAGACTTATTACATCTGCTGCCATCTTTATTCTCTGTTTTACAAGGATAAATATTCCTAGGGAAGTATTATATCCTCGGTACTCTTTTCATGTTAATTTGTACTCGTAGAAAGATGAGTATTTCCTGCATATATATATGGACTAAATGAGATGGGAAATATTCCTCCCAAATATTATACCTTCCACGTTCTAATCAGGTTCTAATGACGGGCGAAGTATTTCTTTGTATTAGTTTAGTCGTAATATTAACTTCGGGTTGAAAAGTAAGATGAGAAATATTCCCCGGGAAATATTACATATCCTTATTATCATCTTGAGGCGCTAGAGACGTGCCGGGAATATTTTAGTGGGAGAGAAATATTGTAGAGAATTTCAATTATGTAGAGAGGCTGATGGGCGTCCAAGTCTCTTATGTTATGAAGACCTTCTTAGGCTAGACGCATTTAATTTATATATACTGCTGAGCTTGTTTCTACCCCACTCACCCCTCTAGCTTTACTCGGTTAATTTTTGAAGTGCTGTTTCCTCGTCCCATCCCCTCAGTTAGTTTTTAAAGTGCTGTGTTCCTTTCCCTCTTCTTCATAGTTATGGTTAACTTATTTAAAAACTATTGTGCCTATTCACCCTCTCTCCCCCTTTAACAGGATTTAACTAATTTAGAAAAGGTGAGCCCAACTAATTTAGAAAATGATTCACTATCTCCCCACCCCCAAATTTCCCTCTGGATAAGCTCGACTAATTTATAAGCCTGGATAAATACGACTCTTCATTTGATATATTATAGTTGATAAGGCTCAACTCATCTAAGAAACTCTTGTGAATGGGCGCAGAAGTACGTGATTAGTTGTGTTTGACGTGAGTGATATGGGAAAAGTCCCGTGTCTTTGTCAGCCTATCCTGCTAAACCTGTTACAACGCAACTTGTACTCTCTCTCTCTCTCTCTCTCTCTCTCTCTCTCTCTCTCTCTCTCTCTCTCTCTCTCTCTCTCTCTCTCTCTCTCTCTCTCTCTCTCTCTCTCTTCTACTACTACTACTACTACTACTACTACTACTACTATTACCACTACTACTACTACTTTTTTTTTTTTAACGTGGCCTCCAGCCTCCCCCAATAGCCACACCTTCGCCGCCATTTATTTACCTTAATATTAAATATCCTAATACATAAGAAGCTATCCTAACTGTGTTAGATTAGTTGAGCCGCAGATCTATGCGGCATTCAGTGACTGTAGCCTCATAGTCAATATCTGCAGCAGTTGTCGGCGTAGGGGCAGAAGCTCTCGTTCCCCTGAGGCAGAGCAAAGCCGACCGAAGGAGAGAGAAGGACAGTCGACATCTCATCCAGGCTGTAACATAACTTCTGGGCTGCTGCTTCTGTTCGGAGATCAACTCCGCGAGTCTGGCGTAGAAACATCTTGCACTTGGGCCCATCCCACCAGAGGTTGTGAACACTAGAGGAGTGAAGCTGCCTTGATCAACATTTTGAATTCTCTCCCCATATGCCCGTCTCTTGTCGTTCTCGTTCCTCCTATGTGCAGCATCGAGAGCTACAGTAGGTTACGGTGACAAGCGGCCATGGGATCAAAAATCCTGATGTCGAAGAAAGCTCGCTGTCCCCGCGTCCAGAATCCTCGAGCACTGACTACTACTACTACTACTACTTTGCTGTCACTCGGAATCAAGTATGACGATCATCCAGCTATGATACAATGATATGAGTTATTAGGAATGTCACCTAGGTTGGTGAGTTTTGAGGTGACTAAAGAGGCCGATATGGGACCCGCAGGATCGTCCACATTCGTTGCACATGTGGAGGGCTGCATCTTGCGCGGGAGGGGCTGTGGCAGCGTCTTCCCCGCCTCAGCGCTTATCTGCCTCAATTTGCAGTCGGATTAACTCGAAAGTATTGACACCTTCTCGTGTGGTGCTTCTCCAAGCGTTACGATGTGGAGTAATCGACTCCCAGGTGAGGGGGTCGATTTGGCACTTTTTCAGGTTTGTCTTAAGACTCTCCTTATACCTTTTCAATTGCCCGCAAGGTATTGGTGATAGTGAGGTTGTGTGCAGCACACTTGCTGAGGAGGAGTAGGCCGTTGGCATTACACTTACCTAGTACATTTCTCCCTATGGTTCCCTGCCAAATACTAGCATCTCTGCCAACACTGGCATTGAACTCGCCAAGGAGCACAACCTTGTCTTCTCTGGGGATAGAGGTTAGCACTCTGTCAAAGTCGGCGTAAAAGGCCTCCTTGATGTCATCCTCTGCATCCAATGTTGGGGCGTATGCACTGATGGAAAAGGCATGACGTGAGTGATTCAATGGGACTCGAAGCGTCATGAGGCGCTCATTGATCCCAATAGGCATTTCAGTTAGCCTGTGTAGGATGCGTTGGCGGATGGCAAAGCCAACTCCATAAATGCGGTTTCTCTCCACAGCAGGATTATCCTTCCAGAAGAAGGTATAGCTAGACCCCTGTTCTGTGAGCTGGCCCTCATCTGGGATCCGGGACTCACTGAACCAGTGGTGCAAGTGTTGCAACGACTGGGGAGAGGGAGAGTTCCAATGGACTGCCGATCGCCCAGTTTGTTGGGTTTTGCCTTAGTAGCCTGTCCATCAGGCATTGCCTTCGTCCGCCGGTGTAGTCGTTGGGTTTCCATGGTGGTCACCTCTTCCACCTACACCACCTTTGGGGTCTTGTTGGAGCTCTGTAAGCATGTCTGCCTTATGTGGGGCTCCACCGCAGATTTTTCGTTCGGGGTTTACTCCCGTAGCCTTATACCTACCAAGGTTAATCCGCAAGGCAGCGGGGCAATGGCTGGTAGGCGCCAGAACGTGTCTACATGCCAGTGGGCCTATGCGCCGTCCCTTTGGGGCCCACTGCTACTCCGAGATCCCCTGCTGTTCTAGCCTGGGCCCACGAGGCACCCAGTTACCGTGTGTTGCCGCGAGGAGGCACAGCAGGAGTCTTGATGGTGAAGAGGCTGTGTACTGGCAGGGGAAGACTTATGCAAGTTGCTTCCCTGTTCGCCACGAGGCTAGCCAGCGGCGGCAGGTGAAAGCGAGAGGGAGCAAGCAGTGCTTGCTCCTTAACACTAACATAGTGCTGCCATGCTAGACGCATTTGACCACCCTGTGTGCGACACACACACACACACACACGCGCACGCATACACACACACACACACACATTAAACTTAAGAGAATGTCACTGAAGCATCAGGGCTCATACCCTGCAAATCACATTACGGCCACTTGGACCATGCTAATGCTCAAGATCAAATCAAGATGTGTTAAGTCTTGCGCGCTTGTGCTTGGTGTGTGTCTGTGTGCACGTGTGTGTTTGTGCGTGTGTGTGTGTGTAGGTGAGAGAGTGCGACTGTGTGTGTGATATTTGCTTTGTGTGAGGGAAAGTGAGAAAAACAGAGAGAGTGCATGGAAATGAGATAAATGTATACTGTATGTGATACGTATTTCATGTGAGAGAGAGAGAGAGAGAGAGAGAGAGAGAGAGAGAGAGAGAGAATATAAAACAGCGTGATATATGCTTCGCGTGTGTAGTATGGAGGGAGAAAGTGAGAGAAGAGAAATTGCGCTTAGAATGCAATATTTGACTAAATTTGCATGTGTGTGTGTGTTTATGTATGAGAGAGAGAGTATATTGTGAGATATACTGATGTACTCTGCCTTTCTCCTTAAATAGGTCATTGTGTCATAACCATTACATATTCAGAAGCTTCGACTCAATTGTATTAAGATAACCATTCCATATTTTCTGAGTACAGTCATGAAAAAAAAAAATTCTTATATACGTCTGGTTGAAACTATACTGAAGTGAGGTACATTACTATAGTGGTTATCTCTGGGTATAGTCTAAATTGTGGCGTGTACAGGGAGTTTTGCCCGTTGCTGTACATCCAGACAATTTACAATATTGACAGTGGAAGATTAACGAGGATCTCATTTTGACAGACCCCCGCAAGCTTATGCAAAGTCGCTACATGATAATTTGACTTGTATATTGCAAGTGTCAGGGGGGAAAGGGTGTGTATTGTATTCATAATAATTCCGCGTTGATATCTAGACTACACGAATTTCCCTGATACTGAGATATCCGAAGTTGCTTATTAATTACACCATCTTATCTTATTAATTACGCTATTTTATCTTCCATCAGTAATTATAATGTGACCCAGATAGGTAATTAAGCTTACAGAGTTCTTTAGTGGCATAATCATGGACTCAGGCTCGACTGTGTTATACATAGTATCACGTTCAGCCGCACATGGTTGAGGGGTATTAATTAGCTGGTGTGATGCCGGGGCAGACACACAGCACGTAGCTCCGTGTCCTCTGTATGGCTTAAGGTATTAAAACAGGTGTTGGCTACATAACACTCATACTTTACCTTACTTACCATTGCTGTTAATTCATCAGTTTAACATTTGTATTAGTATAATGTGAGGATGCGAGCTGTATGTGTAGGTGTGTATATCTGTGTATGTTTGAATTATTATTGCATTTACCTGTATTGCTGGACATTTGCATCATGCATCATTACTTCACTCTAATATATTAATTTTTTTACCTGATATTCTATGTATATATTACATAGAAGCATATGCAACATATTAAGAATAACTCTTAAGATTATTTAAATTCACCTAAAAAATTATATATACACGTAAAAAATGTAAAATAAAATAGAACGATACTAGGAAGCCGTTCTGGGTAAATTGCTCGTATGAATATGTAAATTTATTTTTAGCGAAAAATTTTGGCCAAAAATCCGCTCTTCTGTTCTGGCGTGAATAAGAATGTAATTTTAGTTTGCGGCCACAACACGTTCATACCTCAGAGACACACGGGTACAGACACTCAGTGAAGTAGATACGAACACCTACTTTCAACACCTAATTACTCACACCTACACTCGCATATACACTACCTATACACACCCTCAGTATTTCCTTAATAACTGACACACTCCACAGCATCCCCATCTTTAACACTCAAAATCAGCCACCTCAACACTCCCCACACCACCCAAAATCTAAACATCACACTACACGCCCACCACCCCACCCACTAACTCCCCACCCTCAGCTACCCCTTATCCACGACAAAAAAAATTCCACCCAAATTCTCAACACCCACCCAATCCACTACCCTCCATCTACAACACACCCACCACCCTCAACACCCCACCACCCTCCACCCACAACACTTCACCACCCTCCACCCACAACACTTCACCACCCTCCACCCACAACACCTCACCACCCTCCACCCACAACACCTCACCACCCTCCACCCACAACACCTCACTACCCTCCACCCACAACACCTCACCACCCTCCACCCACAACACCTCAACCATGTATATATCAACGCCATAGAAAAAACAACACAACAACAAAAAAATTAAATAATTCTCCAGTTAATATAATATTCATGTGTTCCTTACAGTAGTAAATTTGGTTACGGGTTCTCCCCAGAGAGAACTTCTCCCGGCGTCTCCTCACAGCTGTTTAATTAATACTGAGAGACGCTGAGGCTTGCGGCTTATACTTGTCACTTGAGTAGAGTTTCTCTCTTGTGCGTCTTGGCTTGACTGTCTCGTGTTCACTGTTGTGGAGAGAGAGAGAGAGAGAGAGAGAGAGAGAGAGAGAGAGAGAGACTCTAAAATGTTACCTTTATGTATTTCAGGTAAGTGGATGAGGAACAGTGACAGACGTACACAAAGGTAACGTGGCTGAGGAGCTTGAATTGCGGTAAGGAAGTGTTGTGAACTTGAAGTGATTTTTATAATTACTTTTAGTCAATGAAACTTTTAATATCACTTTATGGTTAAATGTAAATTCTTGGTTGTGTTAGTCACCTCATTGGTCGCCTTTCCTGACTGACTGACTGAATGTTTTATCAATGTTAAGGAAAATTCTTCAAACCCGTCTCATTTTACTGCCAGACGCACTACCAGCTACACGTTAACGCAGCTTTGATTCTTTTGTATGCAAGTTGGGATGCATGTAGCGATGTTATTGCACAATTCTCTAGACAGCTGGTACGAGTCTTGTCAATATTACTATCACCATCACCACTATATCACCATTAAAACTACCGTCACCATTATTAGTATTACCCCTTATCACCATCATCCAAAGCCACCACACTCACTGCCATTAATTGCTATCCATCATTAATTACCACCCACTATTATCTCCCATCACATGGCCTCGTGAGCACTATACCACCACCACCTACAACTAAAAACAACTACCATCCTTCACCACCACTATCTACCACTATTAACAACTACCATCGTTCGCCACCACTATCACCCACCATCCATCACTACGCCACCAAACTCAAACCACTCTCTACGCACTCCAAACAAACACCAAAGTTTAAACAAACACCAGATTCCAAACACCTCCACACCCTCTTGCAACGAATCATAGCTGGGTTCTCCTCACTAGACCCAGAGTCGAGAATTCTCCAAGACTCTTACGTTATTTTAGATTTTCGCTTAAGTGGGGGATAAGATAAAGCCTCTCGTTAAGGTAGAATCTCACCGCAATTCCGATGTTTATTGCACCCTTCGTCTGTAAAAAAAGGCCAGTTTAGGTGTACAGTAGTCTCGCATCTCCAGCTGAGAAGATGTTTTAACTTACGAGCGATTGAGAATTCGTAGCCTGGTGAGCGCGCCAGTCGGTTCTTGTTTAGCTTTGCGCGCCAGTGGTAATGAATTTGGCGGGAGATTACGAGGGCCGTTGATTGGACGGTTCGAATTTCCCGCGCTTCCTGAACATCTGGAGGGAAAATTCTTCGGCATCAACAGTGAGACTCCAGAAGGAATTACTTTCACCCGCCATTGATCAGCACCCATGCCACTGTTGACGCTGTTGCTGTTGTTTTAGTAAGTTGATAGAATTCGAGTTTCCACGTATTGTACTAGTGAACTTGATCCTGTATCAGTACCGTGACCGAGGGAGAAGGAAGGTCGCTATTGATTGTGGGGTTACGGGGTCAAGGTCGTTGCTACTACTGCTGCTGCTGTTGTGTGTGTGTGTGTGTGTGTGTGTGTGTGTGTGTGTGTGTGGCATAGCTATCAGTTTGACCGTCTGCCTTGATGTGTCTGTGTGTGCCATTCTGTCTCTCTGTCGGTCTGTCTTCCTGTATGTCAGTTTGTCCTTCAAGAAGTTTGTATAATTGACTCTTGTTAAACTTCCCAGGAGACTCACGAAACTTTGTAGATGTGACTTAAGTTCATAGTATACTTATGACTATGTTAGATTACTTGGATGGATTATCCCAGGGGTACCAACTGTCCCTTTGTCTGTTTGTCTTATATTATCGGTTATTATAGTAATTTATCGGAAAATCTGGAAGCATATAAACAATATTGGTCTATATAGAGAGAGATGGTGTGCATACGATTAGGTGGTTCTAATTGGTGAAACTTTTCCAGAATCATTGTCTATCTGTGGACGCCTTAGTGCTTTAAGACAGACAAACAGACAGACAGACATAAACAGGAAGAAGTGTACTAATGTTGTTCCTTTTGCCTGGGTGATGTAAGAACCTGTCTCTACGTAATGTTATACTAATGGTAAATTTCACTCGGTAATAATTATATAAACAGAGAGTAAGGAGAAAGAGGAAGTGTCATTGTTATTTGACCTTTTTGGGAGGTGTTTTAGAAATTGACAAGTAATGCAGGTAAAAAATATAGGAGATTCAGAGTAAAGGACTGGCGTAGTTGCTCCTCCTGTGGATCCCGTAGGTAGTTAACAGAATAGTAGATAAAGTTAGAGAGTAAGAAGGAGGAGGTGCCGTAGTTGTATCTCCTCTTAACTGGGTCACATAAGATCCAGAGAGTGTACGTAATTCATCTCTGGGCTGATAAGGAGTCGAGATGCCAGTCTGGGAAAATAGTGAGACAATTCCTCAAGCAGAGATGTTATCGCGGCAGGGCAATTTGAGTTCGTCATTGCTGTGTCCTGCGGTCTTGTCCTTCTCCCCTGAGATACCGTTGGCCAAAGTTGTTATAAATTTACCGTTTTTTATGCTTTTATTTATTTGATGTAATATTTTTTGTTTCCGATAGGACGAACAAAAGAAAGGGGAAATGAGGCAATAGGTATAGATGCCTTTTGTAGGTCTGTTAGTGTTAATCACGGCAGATCCCGGAGTGAGGCACTGTACGTATTTTGAAATTTAAAGAAACGTACAATTAAGGTAGAAATAGGCTAATATTGGACCTGCACACCTATTTCTAGTATTAGTTGTAGCAGAGGATTAAGTAAAGAGGTTAAGTGCTGATAGTTTGCTAATCTGATTCAGTCGTTTTATGTTATTATTATTATTATTATTATTATTATTATTATTATTATTATTACCAAGGAAATATATCAGAATCCTGTATCTCGTGTATATATATATATATATATATATATATATATATATATATATATATATATATATATATATATATATATATATATATATATTATATATATATATATATATATAGGGTGGAGGTACATATAGGTGTTGAAGAACATCTTCTATAGTGTTGGTAACACAAAGGTTCTGTCAGTGCCGACACAGCTGACAAGTGAGCATCGGCCTGGTGGGTACGGAGCCGGTGTCGGACGGAAAAGGGGTTTTGATGGACACCAGGCGCCCAACACAAAGAATCTAATCCTTTGGGATGTTGACATGTGAGACGCTTATGTTTTCCCAATAGGGAGTGCAGCAGGGTGTGGTGCTTCTCGTCTTTTAGGGGGAAATTCATGGGACGTGAGTTATATTTAGCTCCCATAACTCTCCGTGCACCTTACGGGAGGAGACGCGGCTGGTGAACACTTGTACCCTGCAGAGGGTGTCAAGATAATTATATTCTTTCATGTGGACGATGTCCATGTTTCTTAAACCCCAAATATCATTAAATTAAAGAAATAAATCGATCCAGAAGTAGACAACAGACGGCCTATAACGCCTGTCAAGTACTTACCTGCGTTAGCCTTGCTTAGTGAGCCCGGGTTGTTGTCTCCATTCATTAGCAATTAGAAGGAATATGAACTCATACTGTACACACACGCTGAGCTGGATGGTTAGGTTATTATATTCCACGCCTTGTTCTTCACCTGTCCTGACCAATGGGAACCTATTACGAACAATGAATTGATGTGAAGCTTTGTGAATCAAAATAATGTTAGGATTTACTTTATATACTCTGTACAAGGAGAGAGAGAGAGAGAGAGAGAGAGAGAGAGAGAGAGTGTAGTTAATTTAGTGTTTCTCTAGACAAGCTAATATGGAGGCTTCAGTAGAGGTAGTCATAAAGAGTAAACATAGAGAGCTCACACCCTCACACCCGCTGGGAGGATGTTAATACAAACGTACACAGATATACACGGATTTCATGGGGTGGTTCTCACGTACACATGAACGGATCGTTAACTTCCGTTCATAAGTCAGGTACACATGGGTGGGTTTGATGACACGTATACACACCATACACGTTCACAAGAGCGGCGAGCCTGAAAGACGTGCACACGACACACACTCATATACACGATGGGCCAGCTTACACACCACGCGTTCATAAGTATCCAATTCTCCAAAATAAACCGTAAATTATTGTATGACAAAGACTTACACACAAGTAGGCCATTGAGAGACACAACATCGTTCCCTCCCACCCACCTCACCCAACCCCACTCCACCCAACCCCACCCCACTCAACCCAACCCCACCCCACCCCCACCCACCCCACCCACCCCACCCCACCCAACCACCCCACCCGAAAATCAGGCCACTAAAAAGTGCACACCACCTTCTCCTCAGCCACACAACCCACGCACACAAGGAGTCTTCACGCGCACACGGGCAGGCCATTGAGAGGCGCACATAAGTTGCACACACACGTTTGGCCACATTCACAAAGGCACATTCCTATGCACTCCAGCGTCGACGGCAGCCAGCGAGGACCACACGTCACGCCGGGGGATGAGCAAGGCTTCCGCTGCCTCGCTCCCTTCGTGTGTGTGTGTGTGTGTGTGTGTGTGCGGAGGGTGCTTGTGTGTGTGTGGGGATGTGAAGGTAGTGTGTGTGTGTGTGTGTGTGTGGAGGTGGTGTGTGTGTGGAAAGGTGTGTGCGTGTGGGGAGGTGGGTGTTTGAGGGATAAATGAAAGTAGGGTGTGTGTGTGCGTGTGCGTCGGGGGATGGCGGTATGGGTGAGTAACTGAGTATGCTGGGGTGTAAGACTGTATGATGTGTGTGTATGTGTGTGTGTGTGTGTGTGTGAAGCAACATGTCACAGTCAGGATGAGGATGGTTTCATTTGCCTTCACTATGTCCTTCAGATGAGCTTCTCTCCTCTCCTCACTTGACGGAGGAGGAGGAGGAGGAGGAGGAAGATGAATAGGGAGGGAGGAAAAAGGAAGAAATGGGAGGCATAGGAGAGAAAGAAGGAAGCTACACAGGTTGGAAAAGAAAGCAGCAAAATTGGATTGAGAATGGGGAGGGCGAGGAAGGGAAGGAGAAAAGTCAGAGGAAGAAGAATAAGATAGAATAAACAGAGGAGAGAATGGAAACAAGAGACGGAGAGTGAGGTGAGACAGAAGAAGAGGAATGTAACAAATATAAGGGGAAGAGGAGAGATAGAGGTACAGAATGGAAGAGAGGAGATAAAAGAGGTAGAGAGGGAGAGAATGGAAGAGAGGAGGTTAGAGGTAGAGGAAGAGCATGGAGGAAATTAGAGAGGTAGAGCGAGGAAGAGAGGAAGATTATGGAAGAGGAGACTAGAGCGGTAAAGAAAGAGGAGATATAAAAGGGAAGGGAAGGAATTATATAGTATGTCTTTCCTCTTCCTATATCACAAACCTTCAAGTGTTGGAACAGTTACCTGAACACTTAACACTTTTCGGTGGCTTCATTGAGTTTGAAATCCACTTCAATTAAGAACTAAAAGTGGTATTCCCTTAAAAGCTTCGAGTCTCTGAGCCTCTTGGGATGAAATAACGCCCATGAGTAAGTGGGGTATATTTTAGATGTCTCTTTTAGGACACCTTCAAGTTAGCTACACCTCCTCCTATGGCTGTGTTCTGGGGAAGATTGGATACAACCTGGGGAGAAGCTCGTGTGCAATCTTTCTATGGTAACACAGTGAGTCCGTTGTGTCTCAGGGAGTTGGGTTCTCCTTCTTTTATATAATGAAGAGTGACTTGTGTTCCTCTTGGTGGTACTTGTGACTTTGGTTGCTATTTCTCGAAGGTACTACAGTTGAGGGCTACACCGACAAGGAGGACTAGTAACTAACAGCAAGGAGCTAAGGGATAGCTTGTAGTGACCATTAAAAACTCTCCAGCGTGAGGGGCAGTCGCCGTTTGGAGGTGGACTCTCTCCACTGCGGATTACGTTTGCTCACGCATGGCAGCGCCAATCCTCTCCACGATGGTCTCGCCCTTGTAGGCTTCCTTGTAACCCTTATGGGCGCGTCTCTGGCTGTTTGGACTGTGAGTGTATCCCATTTGGCTCCTTCAGTGAACATGGGTTCGTGAACCCTCACAGGGTTGCTCATGTCCACGATATATATATATATATATATATATATATATATATATATATATATATATATATATATATATATATATATATATATATATATATATATATATATATATATATATATATATATATATATATATATATATATATATATATATATATATATATATATATATATATATATATATATATATATATGAGAGAGAGAGTATGTGTGTTATGAAGGCATCCTAAGAGTGGAGTTTGTTAATGTTACCATACGGCTAAAAAAAAACTCGTAGTGACAGACTATAAACATTAGAGGCAGGGGAGACGATGGCCCCTCTCAACACATCAGCTGTTAAGGTCTACAGCTATGTTTGTTTACTTGTCTTTTTTTTCATTCGCATTAATGTAAATATTGTGGACAACAGAATGTTACTAAATTATACCCAAGTTTTGTTTTCATAATTCTTTTTAGTAGTACTATTAATATTATTGTTGTTGTTGTTTTTGTCAAAATTTGTATGCCTATTATTATTGTAATTATTCGCTTTATTATTATTACTTATACAACTGTTACTACAATTAATAATTATTATACAACGCGTAAGCAAATAACACCAAACATTAAGACATACACACACAACATTTTTACCACCAAACAAACAAACAAAGTACAAACAAACACTCTCAACAACAGGGTACAGAGAACTTAAGAGAAACATAATCGTTTTGGATTTATAAACTTCAATACGAATTTCGGACAGTAAATAGTTGGAGGAGATTTGAGATTTTTTTAAACGTATGTCGGACTTATTGAGACAGTGAATTTTGGACCGTAAATGGCTGAAGGACTTTTAAGACTTCTGGATGACGTATTAAGACGCGTTTCGGGCTAGTAAATGCCTGATGACGTATTAAACGCGTTCGGGGCCGTAGTAATGGTGATGACACTAAGACGGTTCGGGCGTAGTAAATGCCTGGATGACGTTTGAGACGACGACGGGTAGTAAATGCCTGATGACGTATTAAGACGACGCATTTCGGGGCCAGTAAATCCTGATGACGTATTAAGACGACGTATTTCGGGGCCGTAATAAATGCCTGGATGACATATTGAGACGACGTATTTCGGGGCCGTAATAAATGCCTGGATGACGTATTAAGACGACGTATTTCGGGGCCGTAGGTGGTGGTTGGCGTATTTCGGGGCGAGTAAATGCCTGGATGACGTATTAAGACGACGTATTTCGGGGTCGTAGTAAATGGCTGGATGACGTTTAGAAGCAACGTATTTCGGGGCCGTAGTAAATGGCTGGAGGTCCACAACACTGAAGCTGCAGAGTGGCATAAAATTTTTACTGGCTATAAATACAATAGAGATCCATGAAATTGGTTATAGGATATTTCACCCACGTAGGAAGAGGTTGGAGAATTTTTTAATACATTTACAAAACAATGGGAAGACGAGGGAGGATTGAGATAGAGTGGATAGAGGAAGGAGGAGGAGGAGGTGGTAGAGAGGATTGGGATAGAGTGGATAGAAGAAGGAGGAGGAGGAGGTGGTAGGGGGATTGGGATAGAGTGGATAGAAGAAGAAGGAGGAGGAGGAGGTGGTAGAGAGGATTGGGATAGCGTGGATAGGAGGAGGGAAGAGAGGAAGGGAGATAGAGAATGAGTGAATAGAGAGGAAAGGCATGGGAGGAAGAGAGGAAGGGAATAAGAAGAATATAATGACAAGGAACACGTGAAAAAAACAGATAGGATGAATAGGAGTACGAGGAAAGGGAAACGGAGAAAAGAGAGATAAATGGCATGAATAAAGAGAAGGAAGGGAGAAAAGGAAAGATTAGGATAATTTTCATGGCTTAAGACAAAATTGTATGTTGGTTCATGATCAAAGTATTAATTAAAGAAGAAAAAAAAGTTGAAAAGTATTTGATATATTTTTTCCAGAATTCATGATTAAAGTTGTAGAAGTTTTTGATGTTAAAGTATTGGTTATATTAAAGAAGTGATGACTGTATAATGAAAAGTTTAATTTGAGTGTTCTTAATTTTTTATGATAGGAATTTACATTTTCTCTTTCTTCTTGTTGTTTCTTCTATCCCATTTTCCTTTCCTTCGTTTTCTTTCGTTTTTATCCTCCTTTCTTGGTCTTTTATTTCCCACTACCTCCCTCTCTTCTTCGTCCTCTATTCTTCCTTCCTTCTTTCCTTCTACACTCACATTTTTCCCTCCATGAGTCTGTTCCCCTTTTATCCCCTCCTCCTCCTGAACTTCTTCCCCTTCCTCTTCTTTTTTATCCTCCTCTTCCCCCTCCTCATCTTCCCCCTCCTCTTCCCCCTCCTCCTCTTCCCCTCCTCCTCTTCCCTCCTCCTCTTCTTCTCCTGCTTCTTGTTCCTCCTCTTTCTCTGCCCATTCCTTATCCTTCCTCCCTCCGTGCCGTATCTACGGTAGTTGTACTTTCACTGTTTACGCCCTTTCTTTTTAATTAGGAAGCTAATTACCTAATCCATAACTTCCCCTTTCCTTAATGAGGCCTCAGTTATTAGGCGTTACTAAGGAGATGATTACATTAGGTACATCGATGGGTCTCTTCCCCCTTCTCCTTCCCCTCCACCTCTTTTTCCCCCTCCCTCTCCTACACTACTCTATCCTCCGCTCTCCCCTACACTACTCTATCCCCCCCTCTCCCCACACTACTCTACCAGCCTCTCCCCCACCCTCCCTCTCCCCCTCTACACAACGCCGTCCCCTCTCCCCTACACTACTCCATCCCCCCCCCTCTCACCTCCCCCACTACCCCAACTTCTTACCCATTCCCTTCCAATTACCCATTTACCATATTTTTCCAGTTCTCCATTAACCTTCCCATTAACTACGCCCCCATTATCCTTCCTATTAACCACGTCCTCATTAACCTTCATATTAACCGCCCTATAAACCTTCCTATTAACCACGTCCCCATTAACCTTCCTATTAACCACGCCCCTATAAACCTTCATATTAACCACGCCCCATTAACCTTCCTATTAACCACGTCCCCATTAACCTTCCTATTAACCACGTCCCCATTAACCTTCCTATTAACCACATCCCCATTAACCTTCCCATTAACCACGTCCTCATTAACCTCGTGATATTTCCCCAACATTTCCAATTCCCTAACTTCTCTTTATTATCAAGTATTATTTTTGTTCAGTCCACCCTTAACTTCCCACCATCCATTGCCCTTTATTTCCTTCCCCCCCTGATCCCACCCCATTACTTTCCCATTTATTTCCTAGAGCCCCTTTTTTCTTATTTACCTCAACCACACTCTTAATTTTTATTTTCATACCTTAAACCATTATATTCCCATTAACCTTTAATTCCATCTTATCTTTCTCCTGTTGTTTTTCTTCGTTTCAATCTATTTATTTTTTCCAACCTTGAACAACGCCCAACAGCTCTCTCTCTCTCTCTCTCTCTCTCTCTCTCTCTCTCTTTCTCTCTCTCTCTCTCTCTCTCTCTCTCTCTCTCTCTCTCTCTCTCTCTCTCTCTCTCTCTCTCTCTCTCTCTCTCTCTCTCTCTCTCTCTCTCTCTCCACCCAGGTTATTTATGTTAATTAACCATAACAATAAACTCACGTCACTGCAGTTGGTTCCTTAACACAGGCGAGGTCAGGACGGGTCATCGCTCACCCGTGACCCAGTTATTGACCTATCTATCACAGTCTTGTAAAGAAGAGGATGGTCGTTCATCTTTGTAATCGTGATTGTATTCTCTTAACTCTCTGGGGTATATTTTGGATCTGATTACTGCATTTGTTTTTAATTCTCGTGTGTGTGTGTGTGTGTGTGTGTGTGTGTGTGTGTGTGTGTGTGTGTGTGTGTGTGTGATACCTCCACAACAAAAACTAATCTGACTTTTATCCCTCAGAGCTTTATTACGTGGTTAGGGTCAAGGTCAAATTAGGTCAGGTTCTAAGACCTCTGTTACCTCCCTTAAATGCTGGCCGTGTATCTTAATGAGACCTGATGACGTCGTGTTTCATTTTGGTATTAATTTCGTCGGAATATTAACAATGAAATGGGAATTTATATGAAGCGCTGCAATGTAACCCGGATTAGGCTAAAGATTAGATTCCTTTCACTGTTGATGCTTTAATATAACCCTGATTAAGTAAAAGGTTAATTTCTTGCAGTTGTAACGTAACCCGGGATTATTATTTTTTTTTAAGAGGTGATTCTTACGCCAGGTTGCATGTAGACGGGATGCCATAATTTCACATGGAACTGTCAGTAGGTTATGGACAGGACGACGTAACGTAATCCGGAACTGTCAGTATATCATAAGACAGGAGGACGTTAAAGTGACCCGGAACACGGTACTAAAACCCGCGGAAGAATTTTACGGTCAGAATTTAGTCTACGTCCGCTTCACGTGTTCAGTCTTCTTCGTTATCCAGTTATTTCTCCTCCTTCTCTCCTCTCTCTTCTCTTTTCTCTCTTCTTATTTCCACTCCGTTGTCCTTCTCATTCTTCTATTCCTCAGCCTTCCCCATCTTTCTCTATCCTCTTTCTCTCCCTCTCCACTTCGCTCACCCCTCTCCCTCCTGCTCTTTCCTCTCCCTTCTGCTCTTTCCTCTGCCCTCTCCCCTCGCCATTCATCCCTGGCCTCTCCATCCTTTCTCATTCACCTCTTCCCTCCCCATCATCCTCCCCTCTATTGCCTTCTCCGCCCCCTCTTCTCCCATCCACTCATTCTTAGCCTCTACTTATTTCCCTCCCTCCCTCCTTCCCTTCCTTCCTTCCTTCCTTCCTTCCACCCCTTCCCCTATCACCCCCTTTCCTCCCCTTTCCTTCCACCCCTTTCCCTTATCTCCCCTCTCCCTAACCTCACCCTAATCCAAAATTACCCCACGAGCGGTCAGTGTAATCCCATAATTTAAATCCTAGACCTAAATTCCCGTGTTTAGTGTCATCTGGTGGCTAATTTAAGAAACTGGAGATAAGGTCTGGGTCGTAACAGAAGGCTGGCGGAGGTCTTCTTGTGTCGTGATGATGACGTGTTGGTGGTTAGGTGAAAAGATGTTTTGGGGCAGAGGCGTTGATTATTATTATTATTATTATTATTATTATTATTATTATTATTTTTTGTTGTTGTTGGGGAACGGGTGTAAAATAGTTTTCCACAACTTTGATGATCAGCTGCTTCCCCCAAATGGCTTTCATTAGTCACACTATGAAATGTCCACTACTAATGGATCTCCCCATATAATAATAATATATTAAACCCTCTAAAATGTGTGGGTTTTTTTTAGGGCTATATAGTACCGTATAGAGTGCACATAGCTTAGTTTATGGCTATTTCACAACTGTTTAAAGTGAGTGGGTGAATGTGAGTGAAAGAGTTGTGTTTTCCAGCCAGATACATACAGGAATAACAATAGAAAAAGAAATAGATTGAAATTTTTAAAGAATAACGCAATAAAATGAAATACTGTGGGAATAGACGTACAATAATAAGATAAAAAATAAAGGGTGTGGAGAGATGAAAGAGGAATCCTATCTTTGAATTTTTTTTATAATACACACAAGAAAATGTGTAGGTCAATTAGTGAATCTCATTAGTAATTAGTATTATGGATTTACCTATATATATAATGGTCATCTGATGTCAACCTTTTGTGTGCTCCAGTATGCAGTAAATTACATACCTGGGACCTCTTTAATATGAGACACCCTGTATGTACATTAATATATATATATGTACAGAGTCCCAGAAAAAATATTTCCATTTTTATATACAGGGAATTAAAGTTTATTTTCTGATACTTAAGTAATTGCAATTAATTTAATAGCTAGTTTTTTTTCCATAAGTGCAAGTGGGTCATCATAATAATTACCTGAATTACCTGAGTATTAAATGATATATAATTTTGATGTTTTATTTAAAAGTGGTAATATTGTTTTTCAGGTGGGAGGGTTATGTTATATTACCACTATATAACCTTGACTTGTGACGAGGACATTTAAATGGAGATAAACACCTCTAGATAATGACCTACACGTATATAATGACTTTACACTTATGACTAATGATCGACGTTAATAAATGATGACCACTACTTATAAATAATGACAAACACTGTATAAATGATGACCAACATGATGACCAAATAATGACAGACACTTTTACACAAGGACCAACACGCGAAAATATTAACCAGTGCTTGTAAACAGTGACCAGCACTTGTAAACAAAGAATGACCGGCACTTGTAAACAAAGACTGACCAGCACGTGTAAACAAAGGCCAGTACTCGTAAATGATGATAAAAAAACCGTGTAGAAAATGACCAAATTGAACAAGGAATGACATCAGACAAATAACGAACAAGAGGAGAGCTGCTACCAATAACCCAACACGGATATAATGACGGCGCAAAGTGTTAAAGGGAGGTCATATAGGACGCTTAAATTACATCCAGAGATAAATGTGTAAAACTTGACGGAGATAATTGCATATTAAACCTCCATAATCCCTCGAAATGTGAGACAAACGAGTGTACTTTGTATTTCTAGTTTTATTGTGTTGTTGTGCCAGAGAGAGAGGGAGAGAGAGAGAGAGAGAGAGAGAGAGAGAGAGAGAGAGAGAGGTCTAATGCCACGTCAATTTCGGTAAAGCATTCAACTGGAAATTTCATTGCCAGATCGAACCATTTTACGGTTTAATGGAAAAAAAGATCCGATATTTCCGGCGATTATTTAAAAAAAAAAATGAGAGAGAGAGAGAGAGAAAGGAGATGCGCCTTCAATGGACTGGATAATATTGCTCTAAAGTCCGCCATATTGGATCACGGTGACGGGGAGATTTTTCATATATTCTATTTTTTCTTATATTAATGTTTTTTTTTTCGTTTTTGCTTTAATTTTCGTTCCATTTTCATTTTCTATTATGCAATATTGATTTTCTCGTTATTATTATATATTATTTTTGTGTATTTGTTATTTTTGTTTGTACTGTTTTAATTGCTGTTGTTTATTTTGTTATTATTATTATTATTTTTTATTATTATTATTATTATTATTATTATTATTATTATTATTTTGAAATAATTGTGTGGGGTTGCCAGTTATGTTATTATCGCTACCATTTGTTTGCCTGTTTTCTTCCTCCTACCGAATTTCCTCTTCTTTCCTCCTCCATCACCAAGACTTCCTTCACCTACCCCTCTTTGTCCCTTCCTCCCCTTCTCATGCTATTCTTCTTTTTTCCCCTTCCTCTTCCTCCCTCCCTTCCTCTTCCTCCTCCCCTTCCTCCTCCTTCCTCCTCCTTCCTCCCCATCCTCTTACTCCTCCCCTACCTCCTCCTCCCCTCTTCGGGACAACACAGACTACAAGTGTTTGCCTGTCACTTACCACCAGCAATGAGAGAGAGAGAGAGAGAGAGAGAGAGAGAGATGCTTGTTATAATCTTTGAGAACGTTTTGATTGATAATGTGGATGGTAGAGAGATTGATTGATTGATTGATTGACCGCTTGTTTAGTTAAGTGATACTTGATTTAATGATCCATTGATTGACAAACATTGATAAATTATACTACTACTACTTTACTACTACTACTACTACGATTTTCTATTGAAGCGACTATAGTACAAAGAAACTAAACGATAAATAAATATACAAGTGTGTGTGTGTGTGTGTGTGTGTGTGTGTGTGTGTGTGTTAGTGTAAGTTTGTGGTACATGTATATAAACATCGTTATCTGTGTATTTGAACGTGTACAAGTGCGCATCTGTATTCGTTTCTGAGAGAAGAGAGAGAGAGAGAGAGAGAGAGAGAGAGAGAGAGAGAGAGAGAGAATGTGTGTGTGTGTGTGCTGCCTGAACGTGAAAGTGACTGAGAGAGAGAAAGAGAGACGATGCAAGACCAGCTGAGGCAACAGAACCACATGTAAAGTGTAGTTGACCATGACTCACTGTGTTGGTGAATCATGTACAGCATCTTAGTGCATCATGGTCTCTCTCTCTCTCTCTCTCTCTCTCTCTCTCTCTCTCTCTCTCGTCCGTCATCCTGTTTATACTGCCCATTTTTTTTACGGTTGTTATCTATGTTTTCGTGTTCTCATTTGCCCTGTTGATATCACTTCCTGGTATATCATTCCGCCTCTCTTGGGTCGTCATTTTGTTTTCATTGATTTTTTGTATTTATTTTATTTTATGTTTTCATTGATTCGTTATGTTTGTTAACGTGACTTTAAAATCCTTCTTTCCTTTCCTATCCTGTTATCATGTCTTCCCTTTCTTTCTATTTTCATAATCACGTTCTTTACTGCTTCCAAGTTTGATTTATTTTAATTTTTCACCAAATTTTCATCAGTTTATTTAATTTTTCATAAAATATTTTTCTTCATCTTTTTGTAAGTAATCTCAATGTACCTATTCTCTTATCTTCTCAGAACATCAGCTTCCTGTTTGTTTCTCATTTTTTAAGTTTTCAGATCGCTTTAAGTTTTTTTAGGAGAGTGGAAAAAATATCTTGCCCCTAGTGAGGATCGAACTCACGACCTTGAGATTATGAGACTCACGCGCTGCCTACTGCGCCATCGAGGCTATATACTCTCTCTCTCTCTCTCTCTCTCTCTCTCTCTCTCTCTCTCTCTCTCTCTCTCACCTACTCTCTCTCTCTCTCTCTCTCTCTCTCTCTCTCTCTCTCTCTCTCTCTCTCTCTCTCTCTCTCTCTCTCTCATATTTTAATCATATTCAAATTATCTAATTTCAGAAAGATTATTTAATCCGTTATGTAAATAAACTACGGGGAATTAATTAACATTAAAATACCACAACAAAAAATTTGAGATTAAAAATATTGTTTAATGCTCAGAGGAAAAATTACGAACTGATATTTTGTTAAAGGAAACCGAAAAAAAAGAATAATCTTTTTTGTTTAATGTAGATCAAGCGGAGGCGGGGATGTCGAGGTCTAGTTACTGCGTCTGTCAGTCTGTACGTTGTTTGTACAGTATATAATAACAACTAACATTTATATTAATTTAATGTGGTGTTTGAGAATTGGGCACTTTTATGATTTGATTTCAGTGTCGTGTGTGTCGTGTGTGTGTGTGTGTGTGTGTGTGTGTGTGTGTGTGTGTGTTTTACAAATACCCGTAGTAAGTAGGGATACGCTTATATAACGCCACGACCAAAATCTTCCTTCACTCGCCTGTTTGGAACTGTACCAAACCCAGATGAATTAATACAACGTTCTACAAATTCAGACTCAGGCGTGTAAAGCGACGTTTGTTTACGCGTTTGGGTCGGTAAATAAGTACCCCACGTGTGTTTGGGTCGGTAAATAAGTACCCCACGTGTGTTTGGGTCGGTAAATAAGTACCCCACGTGTGTTTGGGTCGGTAAATAAGTACTTACTGTATGTTTAAGATCTGTAAATAAAGTACTACGTGTGTTTGGGTCGGTAATAAAGTACCCCACGTGTGTTTGGGTCTGTAAATCATTTACGTGTGTTTGGGTCTGTAAATAAGTACCCCACGTGTTGGGTCCTGCCATCATTACGATGTGTTTGGGTCGGTAAATAAGTACCCCACGTGTGTTTGGGTCGGTAAATAAGTACCCCACGTGTGTTTGGGTCGGTAAATAAGTACCCCACGTGTGTTTGGGTCGGTAAATAAGTACCCCACGTGTGTTAATTACTAATTGTGGGAGGTGTGGAAGCTCCTTAATACCTGGCAAGTTAAAGGCTTCGAAAAATGAGAACTGCTCAAAAAAAATGAAAGTAGTTATTTTAGGTTTTTATGTCTATATATTTTTAGGTAATTTGATTTGATATTTTTGAGAAATTTAATTCCTCGCCCTGAGAGACTTCCAACAGTCAGGTCGGGAAAGGTTGGTATTGGAGTGACTAAACAAATTAATTTTGAATCATGTTTTGTTCTCTTTTATCCTCTATTTCTTTCTTCCAGTCTTTTTCTCCTCTTCCTCGCTCCCTCCTCCCTTTACCATTTTCAATACATATTCCACTCTCTATCCTTCAATCTTCCCTCCTCTCCTTCCCATCACGACCATTTCCTCCTCCCTCTCTCACTCCCTCCCAAGAGAGAGTTACAACTTACAAAATCCTAGTTGCATCATCCTCTCTCTCTCTCGCTCTCTCTCTCTCTCTCTCTCTCTCTCACATAATTTAGATAAATAGAAATAGAAATGCATTTTTATAACGTCAATTACATTTGTTTTACGTATTTTCAGGTAAGTGGCAGAGGATGTTTGACAGAGACACAGACGGTAGTAGCAGGAGACACTCACCTGGTGGTAAGTGATTAAATACATTGTTTATGTTTGTCGTTGTTGATTGGTGTAATTTGTGTACGTTGGAAGCATTTTGTTCCATTGTATATATTTGTAGAGTTTATATTACTGTTTAAATTATATATCAAACAGTTGTATCTTGGGAGTTATACTGGGTCGGGTAGTTTACTTGGGGTGAGTTAGCCGATACAGTCTTCCACAGTAGAGCTTTTGTTTACAGAGTTTGAAGGAGTTATTAATGAGGGTGTTGTGTAGGAGGAAAGTATGAGTGTAAGGTAAAGATAAGTATGGAAGACTATCAGTGTCGGGTATGTCATTTTGTGTTTATAAAAAATCACATAAGTCACTCAAAAACAAAAATAACGCTACTCGGGGTGATCGATGATTTTCATGATGAACACTGCGACTCCTGTTGTCTCGGTAGGGTTGTCAAAATCCTTCGTCCGTTGTGTCATATTTTCTCAACACAATTTTGTATAGAATGTTTTTTGAGTGACTGTATTTATGTGTTTTTAAGGTGATGACTCGATGTTTATTGATGGATACAGTCGTTTACCTCTGCCTTGTTTCTTTTAGTGTTGTTTGGGGGTGGATTTGTGTTTTTATTTTAATTTTCGTTTATTTTTCTTTCTTTCGTTATTACCCGTTTCTCTTTATTGTTCATTCGTGTTTGGTTATTTTTTTTTCGTTTCTTCTCTCCTTCGTTATCCTGTTTAGCCCCATGTCTGCACTATCCTCTTCATTCTTCATATTTTCATTCCTTCCCTACTCTCCTCCCCTTACTCTTCTCCTCCACTACACCTGTCTGTTGTGTAAACCTCGTCAAAGGTGTAATTTACTATGAGCGAGGGACATTCACTCACCTGCTTGCAATAAACAAAACCACACCTTGTCTCGTACGCGGTGTCCTTCCTTCCCCTTCCTTCTTTATGTGTGTGTACTTGGGATGTATGTGGTCCCTATGTATATGTGTGTGTATGTTTAGAATATGAATGTATGTTTGTATGTAGGTTTCTGTTTATGTATGTCGACCTGCTTACATGTCACCTTGTGTTGGTAGATGGGTGGATCATCAGACACTCACTTATCGCAGTTTAAGACCGTGGCCTCTCTGACCTACAACTCATTGACTATGCATGTATGTTTAATGGGATTTTAACCACATGTTCTTTATGATGTAGATTATATGTGCTTCTTATTTGATTGGGAGTGCCGTAAACTATATGATGGGATCCTATTTCATTTTGAGGCTAATGGGAGTTACTATGTAATTCTGAGGCTGATGGGGATTTTTTTTTTAAATTTGAAGCAATTTGATGGTTTCTATTTAATTCTGAGACGAGAAAAATCAGGGTTTCTATTTAATTTTGGAGTTAAATGGGATTCCTACTTAATTTTGAGACTAATGGGAATTCCTATTAATTTTGGAGGTAATTGGGAATCCTCCTTTACTCTGAGACTAATCGAAGGGTCCTATTTAATTCAGTAGTTCATAAAGGTTCGTATTTATATATCTATTGGGGACATAATCCTAAAACTAATGGAGATCCTACCTAATCCTGAGACCAAGGGGAATCCTACGTAAACATGGGAGTAGGATGTAAGGAGAGAGAGATAAACAAAAGGAAGATAAATCAGCATAACAAGAAGATAAGATATTTTCTGATCCAATCATCAATAATTTGTTGGTGATTGTAATTATTTTGGGACCATATTTTAGGTGTGTGTGTGTGTGTGTGTGTGTGTGTATGTATGTGTGTGTGTGTGTGTGTGTGTGTGTGTGTATGTGTGTGTGTGTGTGTGTGTGTGTGTGCAAGTGTCTCTCTGTAGATGTGTGCAGAGTTTCTGTTTGCCGTGTGTCTGTGTGTCTGAAATTGGTTCCACAAACTTAGCACTCAGGACAACTCGTTGCTTCTCAATATATAATAATAGTTGGGGGGGATGAAGCCAGGTTACCAATAACAATAAGTCATGGTTATCAATGAGCCAGACATAGTTATGTATTCAAGCAGTGACCCTAGCGAGGAAGGAGATGGGGAAGGAGGGTGGAGTGCGTGGGGGATGGGGGAGGGTGGAAGGAGGAGGGTGGTGTGTGGGGGAATGGGGAAGGTCGAGGAGGGGTGGAGTACGTGGGGGAGAAAGAGGACGGGTAGGGGAATTGTGAAGATAAGGAGGAACGGGATAGGGATGAATTATGTGGGGCGAGGAGGATGAAGAGGGGAGAAGGGATGAATGAGTAGGGGAAAATGATGCGGAAGAGAAGCAAAGGAGGGGGAAGAGGAGGGAGAAGGAATGAAGGGAGGAAGGGAAGAATTGGGTGGGGGAGAAGGAAGAGATGGAGAAAATATAAAGGACAAGAATGGGGAAGATCTTTTGGTAAGAGAGAAAGAAGGGTAAATATTGTGTTGAGAAAAAGGAAAGGAGAAGAGGATGAGTAAGGGATAAGTGGAAGAGTAATGGAAAAGAGAAGTAAGGGGGAGACACACATTAGGGGGTAGTAACTGGTATCGAGCATAAAGGGTCGAGTCATTCCATTTAATATAGTGAAAATACATTCAGGTGAAGACTCTCTCTCTCTCTCTCTCTCTCTCTCTCTCTCTCTCTCTCTCTCTCTCTCTCTCTCTCTCTCTCTCTCTCTCCGATTTTCCTCCTTTACTTCCCTCCCCTCCATCCATTTTCCTCCTTCACGTCTTTCCTCCCTCCTTTCCTCTCCCCATTCACTTTCTGACTACCTACCTCCTTCCACCCCTCTCCCCCTCCCTCCTCCCCCCCCTCCCCTCCCTCCCCTCCCTCTCTCCCCTCCCCTTCCCTCTCTAGTGAGTGTGAGGAGGAGCACTAAACGAAGTGATGAGTGAACCAAGATTACCATTTGTCTATTATCTAAATGAATTGCAGTTTTACGCCATTACTGATATCCTTCAGTGAAAAACCAGGAGTCGAGTTGTAGCGGCTGGGCCCATTACGTACCTGACCGAGCGTGTTAGTGTTGGAATGACGGGAGGTGGGAGTGATGGTTGACGATGGAAGGAGGAGAGGGAATAGAATGAGGGAGACAGGAGTGATGGAGGAGAATGGGAAATAGAATGAGGGAGACAGGAATGGTGGTGATGATGGAAGGAGAATGGGGAATAGAATGATAGGATAATGGAAAGAGTACTAAATTGAAGGACATAGGAACGTCAATAAGAAGCAGTGTATGTAGCAAGAGGGTAGCAGTGGTTCTCTTCCTCTTCCTCCTATTTCTTCTCTTCCTCCTCCTCTTCTTCCTCCTCTTCGGCACTGTGGCCCAACTCGACCTTGGCCAGCCACCACCAACACCTCGCCCCAGCAAGAAATAGATGTGGTCGTAGCTAACACGTACTGTCTCGTAAGTAACCACACCACCACCACCACAACAACAACCACCCGCCACCACAACCACCACCCAGCACCCTACACACCACCACCCGCCACCACAACAACCACCCAGCACCATACACACCACCCACACCACCACCACAACCACCCCGCCACCACAACAACAACCACCCGCCACCACAACCACCACCCAGCACCAGCACACACCACCACACCACAACCACCCGCCACCACAACAACAACCACCCCGCCACCACAACCACCACCCAGCACCATACACACCCACCACACCACAGCCACCCGCCACCACAACAGCAACCACCCGCCACCACAACAAGCAGCCACCCACCTCCACAACCACCACCCTACACACACACCACCACAACCACCACCCTCCAAACACAACCACCACCATAACACATCACCACCACCACAACAACAACCACCACCCACCACCACAACCACCACCCACCACCACCGACACCACCCACCACCACCACAACCACCACCCACCACCACAGCCTATCACCGCCACCCACAATACCACCCTACACACCACCACAACCACCACCCTACAAACACAACCACCACCATAACACACACCACCACTACAACAACAACAGCCGCGCCACCACAACAGCAACCACCCACCACCACAACAACCACCCCACCACCACAACAACCACCCCACCACCACAACAACCCACACCTCCCACAGCCACCCACCTCCACAACCACCCACACCTCCACAACCACCCCACCTCCCACAACAACCACCCCACCTCCCCAGCCACCCCACCTCCCACAACCACCCACCTCCACAACCACCACCCACCACCACAGCAACCACCCCACCACCACAACCTCTCTCCACCCACCACCGCAACAACCACCCACCACCACAACAACCACCCACCCACCACAACAACCACCCACCACCACCACAACAACCACCACCACAGCCAACCACCACCACAGCACCAGCCACCACCACAACCACCACCCTCACCCACCACCACTCACTTACCACCACAACAACCACCCACCACCACAACAACCACCCACCACCACAACAACCACCCACCACCACAACAACCACCCACCACCACAACAACCACCCACCACCACAACCACCGCCCACCACCACCACCGTCACCACCACAAAAAACACACACCACACACCCCCACAACCACTACCCACCTCCCTACACACACACACACACACCTCCAGCAACAACATTATTATTCATTAAAGGAGTATGTTTGAGACGGTAGTAACAGGAGAGGAACTAGTCTAGGGCTGTGTTTGTGTCGTGTGTATGTTAATGTAAACACAAACACAGCCACAAACTGCAGCACATTAGTAAACATTAGTTGAAAATGTCTCTTGAGATCATAGGATTGGAGACTTAGTTAATTTACAAGTTTCTTTGATGATAAACAAACTTAATTCTGAATTTCTGTTAAGTGTGTATTTTAATAAGACAAACAGTACTGCTACAGTCGCTCGGGGCCTTATACAACAGTGTCTGAAACTATAGACTTGAGGATTTAACCCAACCGAGGAGTTTGTCTGTGAATAATTCGGACAACACTTTTATTTGTGGTGGGGTTTTGTGTGTGTGTGTGGGGGTGGGTTGTGTATATGGGGGGTTGTGTGTGGGGCTTGTGTGTATGTGGGGAAGGTTGCGTGTGTGGGGGTTTCTGTGTTTTTGTGTTAGGATTGCGTGTGTGTGTGTGTAGGGGGGCGTTGTGTGAACGAAGACATTTGAGACCATAGACTTGTGCACTAAAACATTGAGGAGTCTCTGTGAAGGAAAGCGGACATAACCCCTGTTTGTGTGTTTGTCTTCTCACAAACTTAGACAAAACAACAACATTATAAATGAAATAATGTTGTTGATAATAGAAGTGTGTGTGTGTGTGTGTGTGTGTGTGTGTGTGTGTGTGTGTGTGTGTGTGTGTGTGTGTGTGTGTGTGTGTGTGTGTGTGTGTGTGTGTGTGTGTGTGTGTGTGCGTGTGTGTGTGTGTGTATGTGTGTGTGTGTGTATGTGTGTGTGTGTGTGTGTGTGTGTGTGTCGCATACCTCGTCAGTGGTGTATTGTTCGCCAGTAAAATATTGGGTTCACATTCGCGGTGTCATTAAATGTTGAGTAATATTCAGTTTATCTTATTATTAAATTATTATTATTATTATTATTAGTGGTAGTAGTAGTAGAAAAAATAAATAATGACAATTTATTTTATTATTTTTTGTTTTTATTACTTTTTAATTACTTTTTTTGCTGGACAACTCTTACTCCATATTAAAAGCAAGCCAGTTTGGTCTTCACCTCCCCCCCCTCCCTCTCTCCCACACCCTTCCCCTCACCCCTTCCCCCTCCCTCCCTGTCCTCCAGCCTCCAATAATCACACTATTTAATCGCAGGTAATTAAACTCAGGTGTGTGTTGAATGCCTCTGAAGTAGTTTCTTAACAGGAGGGGTCGAGAAAAACTCCTGCCTCTTGGTGATTAAATGCTTGTTTTGGTTGAATCTAAATGCGTGTTTGTGTTGGATGCATTTATACCTGGGCCGCCTATCTGGGTATTTACCAAACGGCAGCGGGCCCAGCAGCTCACCATGCAGGGAATTGCAATATTAAACCCTCCTGGTGATTGCCTAACGTGCTGCAGACAATGGTTCTCTTTAGAGGGTTTTGTTTTTTGTTTACCTTCGTAGTTTATCCGGGTCTCTCTCTCTCTCTCTCTCTCTCTCTCTCTCTCTCTCTCTCTCTCTCTCTCTACACAAGATAGTTTTCGGCAGCGTGGGGCTACACTCGGGACAATGGAATTTTAACGAACGAACACGCGTATCGGAGAAATCTCAAATATTCTGATACATTGCGTTTGTTATATTGACTCCGGCAAGCTGTAGGGGCGAAAATGTTGAAGGCGGAGTATCTTGTGTATGCCACTCCGCAGTGTATATTCATCAGTGCCTTCGGTATTGCAAGTCACAGTTGATACCTCCTGTGATTGAGATGCATCCGTGTGTGTGTGTGTGTGTGTGTGTGTGTGTGTGTGTGTGTGTGTGTGGTCTAGAGCTGTTTTGGGTATTGCATCAGTGTGTATGTTTGTGTGAGAGAGTACCACTGTTCTTAAGAGCTACTGTGTATATGTGTAAACCAATGGTATATTTATTTTATATTTAATTATTTTGTTCGTTGTTTTTTTTGTGTGTTGCTTTGTTTTATCAGAAGTCATAACCTAACAGGGTCGTATCAGGAGTTAATAATAATGAGTAATATATTGATTTGGGATTATGTTTGTTTGTTGGTAAAGTTGTTGTTGATAATGTGTATATGGGATTAAAAAAATAAATAAACAGTGTCATACCAACTCCATCCTCTACCAATGACCGATAAACGTCTTCTGTACGCTGACCAATCATCGTTCAAAGTCTTAGTGTTCACGAACCAATCAACCACGCGAGGCTATCTACACTCTTGACTAATCACCGCCAAGGAATTATTCTGAATCCGACCAATCTCCTCTCACAGCCACAAACGTTCCCTTCACCCTACCCTCTACCTCACCCTCTCTCACCTCTTCCTCCCTTCACCCTTCTCTCCCCTCACCCCTCTCCCCTCCTCACCCCTTCCCCCTTTTCTCTCTCTCCCCTCCTCCCTCCTCACCCCTTCCCCCCTATTCTCCCCCTCCCCTCTCCCCATCACCCCTCCCAGTATCTGACCACTCACCGACCAGATAATGCTTGTGCACTAACCAATCACCACCCAGAAACCAGCCTCACTACGTGCCTTCACCACTTTCCTCCTCATCGTCCCCCAGACACAATTCCCTCCGTCAGCACTTACAAGGCGTGGAGTGGAGCGGCCATTACCTTCGTCAGTAGCGACTCAGCACCTCCACCTGCCCTCCACACGCTTCAAGAAGGACCCCGGGGAGCTGGAAGGGGGAAATAAAAAGCGCTCACTTCTTCAGGAGGAGGAGGAGAAGGACGTGTCAAAACTGGTGGGGTGAAGTTTGTCGTCAATAGGTTCCTGAAGGTGCAGGTGTAGGGTCTCTTATTTAGGTGGTGAGATAGAGAGACAGATAGAGAAAGAGACAAGAGAAAAATGAAAAAAAAATACAATAGAAAAGAGAGTTATAGTGACAGAAGGAGACAATGGAAAAGAGAGATAGTGACAGGCAGAGAAATTGAGAAAGACAGATGGAGGGAGAGAGAAAGAGAGAGAGAGCAGTCTTATATACTGTACATATTTTTCGATATGTGACTTTTCTTATTTTTCGTCGACCAGATTATATTTCCAGAAGAACATATAACTGCCAAAATTTGCATAAACTCTCTCTCTCTCTCTCTCTCTCTCTCTCTCCTCTCTCTCTCTCTCCTCTCTCTCTCTCTCTCTCCAGAGCAGGTAATTGCCACACCTCAATTTATTGCCTTCCTACCGGGATGGTTATAAATAAATGATTAATTGATTTTTGTTTGATTATAGCGCCCCCCAGCCCTGGCCTACCCGGCCCCCTCCCAGCCCCTCAAACCACATCTCTCTCCAGTCCTCTCCCAGCCCTTTCTCTCAGCCCTCACTCTCACTCAGCCCTCTCTTCAGCCTTTCCCCCTTAGGTCGTACTTTCAGCTCTTAACCCCCAGCCATTTTCACAAACCCCTCCCCTAGCCCTCGTCTCTTGCCTCTTCGAGCCCTCTCTGGTAACTCCCCTCTAGCCCTTATCCCTCTTCTTTAACCCTCTCCCTCAGCCCTTTTCTCTCGCAATTCAGCCCCTTTATCTAGCTCTTTTATCTAGTCCTTTTCTTTAGTTCTTTTCTTCAGTCCTTTTCTTCAGCCCTTATCCCCAGCCCCCTTCTCTAGCCATCTGCCTCAGCCCTCTCCTTGTCTACCCCTTTTATCTACCCCTTTTCTTCAACCCCTTTTTAGCCCTTTTTTCTAACCCTCTTCCTGAGCCCCGTTCTCTGCCCTCTCCTCAGAAAACATAATTTAACATCACACAAAGTTATTTCCCAAGTGACCGAAACTCTTATTTATTTTTATTTGCTTACTAGTGATTTTTGTTCCCATCTTGACGTTTAGGCTTTGATAACCTATTTATGTATATCTGTTTATTTATTAATCTGTTATTCATTTATTCATTCATTTATTTGATAATTTAATTTATAGTATATTTATTTATGACTTAATGAATGCCTTAATTATGCATCCAATAATGTGTTCGTGTTGTGTTTGATTATTTAACAGAGGAAAGTGTTACGATATTGGACACTAAATTAATTTAATCTAACTTAAAATAACCTAACCTAACTTCAGCTAACCCAGCCTAACTTAAAGTAACTTAGGCTAATCTAATCTAACATAACCTGACTTAACCTCACCCCACCCCACCTCACCCCACCCCACACTACCCCACCCCACACCACCCCATCCCACCACACACTACCCCACCTCACCACCCTACACCACACATCATCATCACATATCCCACCAGTTTTAGCCAACAATTCCTCGATCACTTCGCTAATGAACTTTTAATCTCTCAGTTTATAGCCGAAACATGATACACTTTTTTTACCACTTTCATGTGCAAGGTGTAAGTTGATTATTGGATTTAGGTGGGGAAAAAATAGAGTAATTCTTTCCCCTGGAGTTCAAAAGGGAAAATATTGTAACGTGTTATTGGGTACTGATAGGAATGAACGGGGGAAAAAATTATTATTAGCCCCAGCAATACATGTGTACTTTCGTTGGCTGTGTGTGTGTGGGTTATATGACCCTTAGCTGGTGTGTTTGATGCTTGATTAATTACAGGTTGGATCTCTCTCTCTCTCTCTCTCTCTCTCTCTCTCTCTCTCTCTCTCTCTCTCTCTCTCTCTCTCTCTCTCTCTCTCTCTCTCTCTCTCTCTCTTCTCTTTTTATTTCTTTCGCTCTCTCTCTTTTTCTCTCTCTCTCTCTGAAATAATGAGGGTAATCACCATGGTTTGTTTACTCGTGAAAAGTGGACACAGGAAAGTACCACCAGAGGGAAGTACACAGTTGAGGTAATGTGTTCCTACTCCCCCCGAGGTAACCCGTGTCTCCAAACGGCCAACCTATATGACCTACAACAAACCTATCCACCAATCACGTCCGTCGTTACACAACCAATACCCATTCATTCATAGTCATACTACTACTGTGACGTTGCCGTTTTTAGCTACAATAGGGAAGTGACAAAGGAAAGTGTACACAGGGAAGTACCGCTAGAGGGAAGTGCCCATGTAAAGATTATCTAGAGATTTAGCTACAAGAGGAAAGTGTACACAGGGAAGTGCCGCTAGAGGGAAGTGCCCATGTAAAGATTATCTAGAGATTTAGCTACAAGAGGAAAGTGTACACAGGGAAGTGCCGCTAGAGGGAAGTGCCCATGTAAAGATTATCTAGAGATTTAGCTACAAGAGGAAAGTGTACACAGGGAAGTGCCGCTAGATGGAAGTGCCCATGTAAAGATTATCTAGAGATTTAGCTACAAGAGGAAAGTGTACACAGGGAAGTGCCGCTAGAGGGAAGTGCCCATGTAAAGATTATCTAGAGATTTATGCAAGAGAAGCATGCAGGGAAGTGCCGCCAGAGAAGTGCCCGTAAAGATTATCTAGGGTGCTTCTGAAGAGAGAAAGTGTACACAAGGAAGTGCCGCCAGAGATGCCCATGTAAGGTATCTGAGATTTGGCTACAAGAGAGAAAGCGTACACAGGGAAGTGCCCATGTAAAGATTATCTAGAGATTTAGCTACAAGAGGAAAGTGTACACAGGGAAGTGCCGCTAGAGGGAAGTGCCCATGTAAAGATTATCTAGAGATTTAGCTACAAGAGGAAAGTGTACACAGGGAAGTGCCGCCAGGGGGAAATGACATACCGTCCCAGGAGGGTGCCTAGGAGCCAAGACACAAGACGGATGCTGTTCACAACCTCATCTCACTCTGGATGATGAATTGCCCTGAGTTCCAGCATCCTGTTCTGTGTGTGTGTTTGTGTGTGTGTGTGTGTGTGTGTGTGTGTTTGTGTGTGTGTGTGTGTTTATTTATTCATGACTACCTGTTAGCTGCTTCTCATTATCCGTTTTCTGTCAGGGTCAGTTTGTGTACCTGTGTTTATAGTTGGTTGTGACTTCGATAGGTGAATGGTCTGTGTTTTGTTGCGTATGGTCACTGTATGTGTGTTGATAATTTTTTTAATATGTATAGTTCTTGTTAACAGCCTTTATCGTTACTCTTTCCTCCTTCTCCTTCTTCCTTTTCTTCTTCCTCCTCCTCTTCTTACTCCTCCTCTTCCCCCTCCTCTTACTCCTCCTCTTCCCCCTCCTCTTAGCACCACGTTCTCCTACTGTCACCCTTTATTTGTCTACCCCACACCCCTTTTTATCTCACTTGTCCATTCCATAATCCACTCTCCTTTTATTCACTACATTTTTCCACTGTTCCACATCTTCATTCCTCTTCCATCTCTCTCCATCCACACCATTGCCTCCCTTCGCCCCTACGTTCACCCCCATCCACCGTATTCTCCCCCTCCACTTCCCTTTTCTTGTCTCCTCTCCTTATCCATTTCTCTTTTGCCCTATCTCCAACCTCCTCATCCTCCCCCACCTCCCTCCTCCCACCTTCCTCCCCACCCCCCCTTCCTCCCACCCCCCTTCCCATCTCCCTTCTCCCCACCACCTCCCCTCCTTCCCTTCTCCTCCCTCCTCTCCACCTCACTCCTCCCCCAACTCCCTCTCACCTCTCCCCACCTCCTCCTCCGTCTCCCTACTTCCCTTACCTCCTTCCCCTCCTCCTCCACCTCATACTCCTCCCTCACCTCCTTCTCCTCCCTCTCCTCCGCCTCCCGACCCTCTCCCTCCTCCCACCACCTCATCCCTAGGGGGAAGAGGTCATTCCAATTAATCAAATCCTTAATTGAAACTTCAGGCAGGTGAGAAGGTGTCGGACACTCAGGTAGTAGTGAACCGGGGAGCATCTCATCTCCGGGATGCTGCTGAGGAGGATCTTGTAGAATCTTGGGTGTGATTGTCTCTGGATGAAGGGGAGAGATAATGAGAGGTTGCCTTAAGATGGTGAGATAATCTGATGGTGTTGAGAGATTAGGGTGAGATAAAATTAAGTTGTTTGGTTGTGAAGGTGATATATTCAGAGGTTATCTTAAGTTGGTGAGATACTGAGATTGTTTAGAGATACAGGTGAGATATACTGAGATTGTTTAGAGATACAGGTGAGATATACTGAGATTGTTTAGAGATACAGGTGAGATATACTGAGACTGTTTAGAGATACAGGTGAGATATACTGAGATTGTTTAGAGATACAGGTGAGATATACTGAGACTGTTTAGAGATACAGGTGAGATATACTGAGACTGTTTAGAGATACAGGTGAGATATACTGAGACTGTTTAGAGATACAGGTGAGATATACTGAGACTGTTTAGAGATACAGGTGAGATATACTGAGACTGTTTAGAGATACAGGTTAGAGATAATAAGAATTCGTCTTAAGAAGGTGAGATAATCTTAGGTTATATTAACATGGAGGCGAAAGAATCAGGAGAAATTAAACAGAGAGAGACCTTATTAATTGTCATAAGCCAAGATGGATGGTAAGATATTTTGAGCATACGAGAGAAACTTAAAGTAAACCTCAGGTAATGCAACTGTGTTAAGGCAAATGTTAGATGACGTAAGGTTGTCTAGGGAGGAAAGTAAGGTTGTCTAGGGAGGAAAGTAAGGTTGTCTAGGGAGGAAAGTAAGGTTGTCGAGGGAGGAAAGTAAGGTTGTCTAAGAAGGAAAGTAAGGTTGTCTAGGGAGGAAAGTAAGGTTGTCTAGGGAGGAAAGTAAGGTTGTCTAGGGAGGAAAGTAAGGTTGTCTAAGAAGGAAAGTAAGGTTGTCTAGGGAGGAAAGTAAGGTTGTCTAGGGAGGAAAGTAAGGTTGTCTAGGGAGGAAAGTAAGGTTGTCTAGGGAGGAAAGTAAGGTTGTCTAGGGAGGAAAGTAAGGTTGTCTGAGTTTGTTGTAAGTTGTTATATAAGGGTAATCGTATGGCAGGAAGGAAGGTTAGAATTAGTATGGAATAATTGTAAGGTTTTTGGAATTGGAGGAAGGGGAGGAGGGGAAGAAAGAGAGAAAATAATGGAGGATGGGAAAGGAGGGAAGAAGCAATGGGGGAGGTAGGGGGGGGAGAAAGAAGAGAAGATGGAGATAGGGAGGAGAATGTAGGAGGAGAGGAAGGCACATATACTGTATACGTATGTGTGTTTGTGTCTGTCTTTGTCATGATCTATTTACGCCTGTGTGTGTGTGTGTGTGTGTGTGTGTGTGTGTGTGTGTGTGGTGTAATGGTCAGCATGCTCGCCTCGCAAGCGAGCGGACCTGGGTTCGATCCCCGGGCAGGGTGAAGCTATGGGCAAGTTTCTTTACGCCATTTGCCGCTGTCTACCCAGCAGTAATTGGGAACCTGGATGTTAATGGATTTGCGAATCGTGTTCCGGGGTAATGGTTAGCCAGTGCAGTTGGCGAGTTGTCCGGTCTTCTCGGATTATTCCTTGACACTGGGTCATGCAGCTCGTTAACTTAAGTTGAGGTTCTTGTGTTGGCGACAGCTTCTACACCTTAAACAAATTCACGGTTAGGTGGCCCTTAGGCCAGCCATGCTCGTTACACGAAGGGCAACCATTCTGTATGTATGTATGTATGTATGTATCTTGATAAAATCACACGGGAAATGGAAACAACGGAGTATCTAGCTTTTGTCTTTATTCAAGACATCTTCAGAGGATTTACATGAAATATGTATGTATGTATAACTACCGCCCTTATCCACGTAAGTCATTAATACCTTTCAAGAACGCTTTGGATTCCACCTACGGATTTTCCTCTTAGTTTTCACAGACACCCCCCCTCTCCTGCCTCCCTCCCAGGTTATCACCCCTCTAAAGCCACTAACAATTTAGATATAAAGTTATTATTATTATTATTATTATTATTATTATTATTATTGTTATTATTATTATTGTTATTATTATTATTATAGTTATTATTATTATTATAACATCCACCTTCTATCCACCCACTCCACCCTCCACTCTACCTTTACCTCCACCTTCACCCTCCAACGCACCCCACCCTCCACCCTCTCCACACCATACATCACCCACCCACCCCATCTTCCATCCTCCCCTCTTTCCACCCTCCCCTATACCCTACACCCTCCACCCACACTCCACCCCGCCCTCCACCCACCCCACCCTCCACCCACTCCACCCTCAGCCCACCTCTCCCTCAGCCCACCCTACCCTCCACAGCTTCCCCTGGACCAAGCAGCCACCAAGTCTTTGAGTTAATCAATAGCCTGACTATCTCTTCCCCTGATGGTCTTCTGATGGGCACCGCGCCACTGTCACCCCGCCTGATGGGGTCGTTAAGGCCACGTTTAAGGTGCAGGAGGTGGAGGTGTGAGGCTGGGGAGGGAGGGAAGCTGGAGGAAAAGGAAGGGAGTCGGAGGTAGTTGCTGGGATGGTTTGGTAGGAGGAAGATGGCAAGGGAAGACGGGGGCAGGCTGAAGGGGAGGAGGAGGAGGAGGTTGGAAGGATGGGTTTGGAGAGGGAAGGGGACTGGAGAGGAGGAGGATTCGGTGATCATTGGAGGGATGGTTTGGTAGGAAGAGGTTGGAAGGAGGAAGTGTTGGTGATTAGCGGGACGAAGGAAGGAGAGGGAGAGGTGATGGTTACAAGGGGGGGTTGTGGAGGGAGACAAGTTGGAGGAGGAGGAGGAGGTGTAGAGAGTCTGGTTTGAGGAGTAGTAGGAGGAGGAGGAGTGTATAGATGTTGGAGTGAGTTGGTGAGAGAAAAATATTGTTTTGACGAGAAGAAAAAGAGAGGAAGGAAGGGAACGGGACGGAAGGAAGGGGAGGCGGTGGGTAAGGAATTGTGTATAGAAGACATGGATCATTGTGATAAAGGAGAGAGAGAGAGAGAGAGAGAGGTAACAGTAGCTGACATAGACGTGACTCCTCAACAGCGCCTGGCTTTCCGTCTCTGCTCCCGTAATACTACCTTCTTGAGTGTTACGCCTGACGAACGTTCGCCCGTCTTTTGTGAACATTAGGGCTGGAATTGTTTTTATGATGGGACAAAATCAAACAAAATATAATAGTGTCCCATAACTTTAGCTGTTGTAGATTATAATACTGTATACAGTATATCATTGTTGCTCTATTAATGAACAAATGATAAATAGGTAACAATATTGAAGTTAATAATGATAATAATACCTGTAGTAATAGTAAGAATTATATCTAATTACGTAATATATAGTAATAACGGTAATAGTAACTATGATTAAATTAAGGTAATATTACTACTACTAATAATAACGTGATTAATGATAAGATACGGCAGACTCTCTCTACACATCAAGCAGGGACGAGGCTGATGATCTAACAATGGAATTTTATTTTGTGTATCTGATTTTCCCGTTGAAGTCAATTTATATTTGTTGATTGTGTGATGGACTTTATTGGGATGAACCCTGTCTAATGTCTGTCCGTCTACTCTACCCGTCCAATTTTCATGAGCCTGTTAAATTTTGTGATTGGCGTGTCTGTTTTTGTTGTGGGGACAAGGGGATGAGAGGGAGTATTTCTTTTTTAATGAGAGGGGCAAATGTATAATAATACTCTCCCTCGATGCCTTGTACACACTATTCTCACCCTGGCCACGTACTCGTCCAGGCCTCAGTCACCCTTGCTACCTGGAGAACCTCGAGACATCAAACGCTCCTGTGTATTTGTTGGTGTATGTTCTTTGCGTGTACGTATAATTGTTGGTATGTAAGTATTTTTTTGGTTTTCTCTGTATGTTTTGTGTGTATGGATGTGGACCTACCCTCTTCCTACGTGGTCCTCCTCTTCTCTTCTGCCTTTTACCTCTTTCCCTCAATTTGAATCGGAAAAAGAAGTTACCAATTTCCAGCATTTCGTCTCTTGAATAGGTAAAATTAACCCCCATTCAACTAGGAAATATTTATGACGTCACATTTCTCAGTGTTGTCAGTGTCCCATTTGAATAGAAGAGTTTAAGGAACTTTTACCCCCCTAGTGTTTCAGTTCCTCACGTTTACCCTCCGCAAGTGTCATAATATTCCAGCACTGGTACTGCCCGCCTTTACCCCCTTTGACTCAGTTCGAAGTTGAAAAGTTTTGATTTAAGGAACTTTCACCCCAAAAGACTTGAGGTTAATGGTATCAACCCTTCCTTAAAAAAGTTCAATATTTCGCCCTTGCTCTCTGGTTTCCTTACCCCCTTTGATACAGTATAAAATTGGGAAGTTTTAATTTAAGGTCTAGCCGCTGGTGTTTGAGGATCTCGCGTCTGCTCGCCTTCATAGAGTGAAAATTTACCCCCAGCGATTTAGTTTTTGGATCTAATCTAAATCACAAAGTTTTAATTTAAGACGTTCCAGCCAGTGGTTTTCGGTGTCTCGTGTCTACCATCGCCAGTAAAAAATAATATATAGTGCCTGCTGTCTCGTGTCATTCTCTCTCTCTGACATAATATAAATGGAAAAGTTTTTAAAAGATGATTCATTTTGTAGTCTTCCGTCCGTCTGTCTTCCATAATATTGTGAAATGTAGCGAATGTCGTACTTTTCTAACCCAATTTAAGTTGAAAAAGTTTTAATATATTGTAATGTCATCCGGTGGTCTCGCCTCTACACACTATTAGATAGGGTGCCGTGGTGGAGTGGCTATATCACTGGCCTGGCACTCCCGTGGTTCCTGGTTTGAGCCTCTGTTGAAGTGATTGTTGGTGATGATGTCTGGTGTGAGTCAGTACTAGCAGTATACAAGCTTTAACACCATTGGCTTATCGCGAACTCCCCAGATAGATTACAAATGGCCAGACCACAGAGAGATTCATGTATCTTATATCACCTTGTGTGTGTGTTACGTGACGCGTGGCTGACTCTGTGGGTTGACTCCTTAATGCCCCCCGGTGTATTAAGTCACAGTAGTTTGTGTGTAGGTAACAGTATCAGGGAACACCTTTTTTTTTTACCTTCCGGTTCTCCATCCAGGTAAGCTGAGCCTTGGGGTATTAATCCATCTCCTGTAAGTACGGAGATTGAACCTTTTCTTCAGTGCACAAGGAGGCACTGTACTTGACCACTTTCACTACCTAAACTTTAATATGAGGCATCGATTCAGATCTGGGATGGGGGTGGGACTCGGAGTTCCCCTGGCGTGAAAAAATAAACTCCACCATTTACGATAGCAGGTGAGCTATGAATCCACTCGGCCACCGCACCACTAGACAAAGGAAATACTAAAATATGCAGCGCTACACACCTGTCTTTCCTGCCATTCCACCTTGACCTGTTGTAAATTGAAAAAGTTTTTAATTCAAGGCGATCCATCCAGTGGTCCTACAGTTTCCCCTCACTCCCTTAAAACTTTGAATTTTTTATACCAACGTTGAAAGTTTCCCGTCTCTCTCGTGTGTGTGTGTGTGTGTGTGTGTGTGTGTGTGTGTGTGTGTGTGTGTGTGTGTGTGTGTGTGTGATCCTGTTTCTTTATCCTGTATATTTTTCTTTTGTTATCTCTCTCTCTCTCTCTCTCTCACAAGGGTATTCATTTTACCGCCTCAAGGTTGTTTAGGGGACGTTTTCGTCGGCACCAAATTCGTCAGTTTTTCTTGTGATGTGTTTAGCGTTTTTAAGGGAAGTTAGTGTTCAAACTTTCTTTGTCGAGTTAGTGTACACACACACACACACACACTCTTTTGTTGTCATAGCTGTTTTATCAGTGCGTTTCTTCTGTTCTTGTCTTCATGGATGATAATAATAATAATAATGAATGATAGTAATAATCATAATAGTAATAATGATAGTAAACGCAAACAATACCAATAACAATGATGATGATGATGATGATGATGATGATGATGATGATAATTTTGGACTTGTCTTTATATGTTTGTGATAATGATAATAATAAATCAAGAATTGCGCTAGTAACAACTGATAATAACTGTGATTAAGCCTTTGTGGAGACGTTCAACTTGTGACATCCGACAGTACAGTAGACCCCTCTCCACAGTACAGGTGAGCGAGGCTGAGTTGATCACCTGTGTTGTATCGGGGCTTCCGCTTTAAGGTCGGCGGGAAGAGTTTTAAGAGATAAACGAAAGGTTTGTCGTCGCGTCGCAAACAACTGTTGTGACTTGGGCAAACTTTTAAAGTCTTTTTAGCAAACTTAACACTGGATGATCGTCGAGTTACTGAAACAGGGATTACTGTCGGCAATGTTGAGACAGATGTTTACCTACTTGTTCCTTTACCTGTCAGGTGTGTGTGTGTGTGTGTGTGTGTGTGTGTGTGTGTGTGTGTGTGTGTGAACAATCTTGATCACCAACACCCAAGACATCTCGAATGGTCTTGTGTCTTGGGATCAGAAAAAGTGAATTACGTGAATAATCTTAATTAACCGATAAGTAATACTGACAATAGCCAACAGCACCATTGATTGTAAACCTTATGTAGGCAGCCAGTCGGAAGAAACATCCCAGACTAATGGTTCAAATTAGTCTAATGATCATCTTCACACGACCCAGAACTGCACCTAACAGCCCAATCCATCCCTTCCCCCCAAAATTTAATAACCTTGGTATTATTATCTGCTCGGGCTACTGTAGGAGGAGGAGCATGTTGGCGGGTAGTGATTCCCGTTATATACTCAGACTGTGTATCTTGAGCCCACTGATATCACGTGTGAGTCTCGATACGTAGGGCAATATTCCATCATGGTGTGGCATGATTTAGTGCTTTCTTCTTCACACACACAACCTTGACCGAGATATATAAGGAGGGGCGTGTGAGAGAGAGGGGGGAGAGGGGCTATGGAATGGGTGTGTGGAGAATGGATAGAGTGAGGGGAGAGTGTGCGTGAGGCAGACAGGTGGAAAAGACGATGTATCCCGCAGGTGCGTGAAAGGCAGAAGGGTGAAAAAAAAGCTGAACAAAAAGAGGGAGTCAGTGGTGAAAAATTACACCACCTTGATGATACATGCAACCCAGCTGACCAAAACCCATAACGTGAAATATAACGTATTGACCGTGAACCCGTGAAGGGGAGGGGAGAGGGGGGAGGGTATTATTGGGTAAGATGGATTGGGGGAGGGAGGGAGAGCATCATTAGTTGGGAGGCAGGGAGGGATAGTAAGAGAGAGAGGGAGGAATAGTACTTTAGGGAGGGAAAGGTGAAGAAGAGGAGATATATACCAACTGAGAACGAAAAAGACAAGAAAAATAGGGAGAAGGAGAAAGAGAAGGCAGGGAGAAAGAGACAAAATAGAAGGGAGAGGAGGTGAGATAGGAAGGAAGACAGACATTCAAACACAATTAGATACATAAACAGACAGACAGACGGAGACAAAAAAAAATTATCATAACAAAGGAGTAAAAAAATGATGAGTTTGATAACATGTGTGTACATTAGCCTCCTGGTGTAATGAACATATTTATCGCGCTAATATAAGCTACTCGACCCGTGTCCATTAATGCAGCAATGTGTGTGTGTGTGTGTTTATAGATGGTTAAAATTATGCATCGAGTGCGTAACTTAACCTAAACTAACTTATACTTAATCTATAATTATCCTCACCTAAACCTAACCTAACCTAAACTCACCTAACATAAACTCACCTAACCTAAACCTAATCTAATTTAACCTCACCTCACCTCACCAACCAAACCCCCAACTTAGTCAATAACCCAACCAAAACAATAATCTTTAATAAATCATAAACCAAACCAATTACCCAGAAAATATGAACAAATAAAATGATGGATCGAGTCGCTTTTGTTGATGTGTTTGTTTGGCGTGAGTTTATTTTACCAGGTGATGCAGTTATGATGACGATGGGTATTTTATATATATTTAATGTTTTTTGTTATGGATACTTTAGTTATATGGTGTGTGTGTGTGTGTGTGTGTGTGTGTGTGTGTGTGTGTGTGTGTGTGTGTGTGTGTGTGTGTGTGTGTGGAGAGAGGGGGGATAATATAAATAGTAATACATCTAATCATAACAAATACTAGGTAAGGCTCAGGGGTCCTACTTTGAGATTTCATTTCACGTTTCTTTTGATCCTTCCATGTCCTCCCTCTCTCCTCTTCTTTATTTCCTTCTTAAGTCTTCTTTAATTCACTTCAGCCTTACTCCTTAGTCTGCTGGTCGCCCTCATCTGCTGATCGAGGTCGTGTGGCAGGGTCGTGGCAGGGCCGTATGGGTTCTGTGGCAGTGATCTTGTGTCGGGGTCGGCGGGTCGGCGGGGTCAAGGGGTCGTGGCAGGGTCAGGCGGCAGGTTCTTGTGGCAGGATCTTGTGTCGGGGTCGTGGCGGGTCGTGTCCGGGTCGTGTGGTAGGGTCGTTTTGGTGCTTACAAACAGGGAAACTTTTGAGAGGCTGTCCGGCGTCCACGAGAGAAAGAGAGAGAGAGAGGGGGGAGGGGAGGAGGGACGAGGGGGGTGTCTCTGCTCGCGTGTTGAAGGTGAGAGTTGGGTCGGTAGTCGTTAGCTGCGGGTCACCTCTTTGGCATTCAATAGTAGCAGTAGTAGTAGTAGTTTTAGTAGTAGTGGAAGAGGAGTAGTGGTAGAAGAGGAGTAGTGGTAGAAGAAGAGGAGTAGTCGTAGTAGTAGAAGAGTAGTAGTTGTAGTACCGAACATCATTGGTAAACACAGCAACAGCATCTACAGTACAGCAAAATAAGAAGCAACAGCAAAAACACAAACAGCAACAAAAACAATAACAGAAGCAGTAAAATCAGTAACAAAAATGGCCGCAACAAAAACACCAGCAAAAAATACAGAAAAAACAAACAGCAGCAGCAAAGATATTAACAATAGCTGTAGGAACAATCGTCTTTTTTTTTAATCCAGAGGGATGTTGTCAATGCCAACGCTATTATTATTATTATTATTATTATTATTATTATTATTATTATTATTATTATTATTATTATTATTATTATTATTATTATTATTATTATTATTATTATTATTATTATTATTGTTATTGTTATTATTGTTCGGTTCTTCTTCTTGTTCTCTCTTTGTTTTTTCTTCTTTGTTCTTTCTTTCTTCTTGTTCTGTTCTTGCTTGTTGTTCTTGTTCTTCTTCTTGTTCTTCTCTTGTTCTTCTCTGTTGTTGTTCTTCTTCTTCTTCGAGTCTTATTATAAATGTCTTAAGTTACGATAAACTTAACATATGATAACTTTGCCTTCTGTACACCAGATGTTATTGGTTGTTTACATTGGGGTTTGATTTCTCTGTATGGTATAGGTCTTGCAGTTTATACCTCAGATGCGTAGTTTGCGTAGTTTTGAGGTAATTAACTCGTGGTTCATTAGTGCCAGGTGAAGTGGTTGGTGGAGGAGTTTGTGGTTAAGTGGGTGAGTCTTGACACTAAATACACCCGCGTATCAGATAACTTTGTTGTTATTTGCTGATATTCGGTGTTATTGTTATTTGTTCTTATTTGGTGTTATTTGCTGTTATTTGTTGTTCGGTGTTATTGTTATTTGGTGTTATTTGTTGTTATTCGGTGTTATTTGTTTTTGTTTGTTGTTACTCGTCGTTATTTGCAGGGTTTCCACAGTCATTGAAAATCCTGAAAACGTCATGGACATAAAAGCAATCGTGGAAAAGTCACAGGAATGTCATGGAAATTTTTGAAAGACTTACCAATCATGAGAAAGTAGGAAAAAATCATGGGTATCTTTCCAACATTTATTATCTCTGCCTTCTACATATTTCTCTCCTGGGTTCAAGTCGTTCATATTATGTGTGTGTGTGTGAGTTAAGAACCTATGAGAACAATATCTTTTTAGGTGAGGGATATTGGTGAGAATATTCCTAGTTACTACACCACTGCCTTCTGTTTCAGGGTCAACCATATATAATACATAATGTAGTATCTTTAACAATATTTACCCTAGGATTTCAGTTACTCTACACAATCATAACTACAATAAGATCAATCCTGTAGACTTTGAAGACACATATGGTAGTGATACACCGCCTTACATCTTCAGGCATTAAACAGAAAATATCCCCAAGTGTCAACAAAATGAAACAATTAGAGAAAAGAAAACTAAAGTGCATTAACATTACTATAAACTGTAGACTCTCAATTAGACATGAGATTTTTGGTTTCACTAGCAAGTTCGCATTGACGCCTTACAAGCGAATCTGGTCATGGAGAAGTAATGGGAAATATAATTCTGATTTGTGTGGAAACCTTCTATTTGGTGGTGTTCGGTTCTATTCAGTGCTAAGACTTACGCGGTCCGGGGTGTATTGTGGACTGATCCTCGTGACTGTCGCTGGCCAAATGGATCGTTGTCGTAGCTGGATGACGGATGGCGAGCAACAGAAGAGGGTCGCCAGAGTTGATATCCCAAGGGGGGTGGTCTGCCTCTCCATTGGCCATTAGTATTGTTATATGTTTGGTCGTATTTGTGAGGTATTTTCCCGAATGATCTGACGTCACAGCAGTTTTTCGTTGTTTAGTACAAATTTTAAGAGTAAATAAATAATCACATCTCAAAAATTTAGTGTGAAAACGACAATAAATTTATAAACCAAACCAGAATTGTTTATTTTACTTTGGCCATTTATTTAATACAGAAAATAGTGATACTGGTTGATACATTTGGTGATTGCTTCTCTACACGCTTACACACAGTCCCTGTTTTTGCTTCAAGTAAAAACAATGCGACACTGTAATGAAAATGCGCTCGGCGTCGTATTGTTGTCTTTGCCTCTGTCTGTAATGCCTGTACTGTATGTCCGTTTGAAGGGCGCTTGGCATAGTTTGTATGTTTGTTTGTTGGTACAGTATAATGTCCATTAGTAAATTGCTCTTTGTTTTGTATTTAGTGTTGATGAAGCGTGTTGTTGTAAATATATTTGGTTGGCGTTATTATGTGAGCGGCCAGTACCGTGTGTGTGTGTGTGTGTGTGTGTGCTTGTTTGTTTGTGTGTCTGTGTCTGTTTGTTTGTTTTTGCTTGCTTGTTTTGTTTTTTGTACAACTAGCCAAACTTAATCCCGGAATCACTTCAAACGGCAAAACCGAACCCTATCTGGACCTCTTCGGCAATAACGAACCCCACATCACGTTCCCCTCGGCAATAACGAACCCCAAAATCAGATCCCCCCCCCCGTCGGCAATAACGAACCTCGAATCACGTTCCCGAGATTGTCCTCCCACTTAGCGGAACAAGATCTGGCTCAGAATTACTCTCTCCTCCAGGTCTTACAACACGTCTTTCGGGGAATTTAGAATTTGTCTTCGCTAATTTCGTTTTAGGCTCACCTGGTCTGGACGCTGCTAATGAGATATTTTTTTGTTTAGAAATTATTATTATTTTTATTATTATTATTATTATTATTATTATTATTATTATTATTAGTAGTAGTAGTAGTAGTAGTAGTAGTAGTAGTAGTAGTAGTAGTATTGTTATTCAGTTTTAACTTATTAATATGATTTGTTATACATTTAGGGTAAAAGTATATATATATATTTTTCTAGCACTTTTTTTTCTCGTTCTTTTTTTCTTTTTCATCGACCGTAAAAGCATTTCTCTCACATCTGTTGACCAGTTTTCATTCTTTCCTCTGTTGGTTATTCTTGACCCAGAAGCCATCAAGAAATTATTACGAAACTTTAGGAGTAAAAAGAAAATAGAAAAAATTCACTGCCCCCTCCAACAAGCCTCACAGTAACTTTCTCCTCCTGGCTGACTGCCTCTCCTCCCTGGTTGGACTGTCTCCTCCTCCTGGTTGACTGTTTTCCTGGGTTGACTTTCTCCTCCTCCTCCTGGTTGACTGTTCTCTCCTCCCTGGTTGACTGCTTCTCCTGGTTGACTTTCCTCCTCCTCCTCCCCCTGGTTGGGACTGTTCTCCTCCTTGGTTGACTGTTCCCTCTCCTCCCCTGGTTGACTGTTCTCTCCTCCTTGGGTTGACTGTTCTCCTCCTGGGTCAACTGTCCCTCCCTCCCTCCCCTGGTTGACTGTCCTCCTCCTCCCTCCTCCCTGGTCGACTGGTCCTACCCTCCTCACTTGTTGACTGCTCTCCTCTCTAGACCACATCATCCTACTCTGGTCGATTATCCACTCTTTTGTCGACCTTCCTCCTCGACCTGTAAGAGAGAGAGAGAGAGAGAGAGAGAGAGAGAGAGAGAGAGAGAGAGAGAGAGTTCATAAATAACGAAATAGCTGCGAAAATTTAGGTAGCACTTATTCACAGAGGACTGCTGTAACCAACCCGACTATGCTGACTTGTGTAATAATAAGTCATGGTAGTTGAATTACACACACACACACACACACACACACACACACACACACACACACACACACACACACACACACACACACACACAACAGCACCATCACACACACACACCCACACCATCACACACACCCACACTATCACACACACCATCACACACACACACCCACGCCATCACACACGCCCACACCATCACACACGCCCACACCATCGTACACGCCCACAATCACGTCTTCAGTCTCCTGCAGAAGAGACACGGGCACTCTGCGGGATTGGCTTCAGTGTACTGATGGGAATTCAACATACGCTTCTAGATGGGCTTCTGTTTTGGGTGAAGCAACTATGGCAATGGGAGGGAGAGGCAGTGGAGGAAGAAGCGGAAGGGAGGGGATGGGAAGGAGTGTTAGTGAGAGGAAAAGTAGAGGTTGAATGTGAGAGAGATGATGTTGGTGAAGGGGAGGCACTGGGAGGGTTGAGGGGAAAGGAGGGAATAGGGTGATGGGGTATGGAGGCAGTGAGGGATAGAGAGACAAGGGAGAGGCTAGGTGAGGGAGGGAGATGCCGTGGACTTACGAGAGGTTTAATTATACTTGTGAGATACATCAATAGTGTACTTAGATAACACCTGTCTCCATTAAATTAACAGGTGCTCAGGTGATGTCTGTGATAGTTTGCTTAAATAACACCTGTATACAGTGAATTATCAGGTGTTAAGCAGATGTTTATTGATGACACACAGTACAGTTTCCTCGCTTTTGTAAAATAAGCCGACGTGACAAAGGCCCCTCTCGTGTTGAGGTCCAGGTTTGTTGTGGGTTTTGACAGGCAGCTTGTCCTCGGCCAACCCTTAAACGGTATGGACTTCCTGTTGGTCTATTGTGCTTCTGACTGACACAGGAAGGACGCAGCTTTGTGGGTTAATACCGACCCTGTCAGCGACTTCAATCCGGAGCGTCTGTTTCCGTCCGCCAGCTGAAACTCAAAATCCACCACGCGCAAAACAGGCAGAGTGTACACTGATTTGTCCCAACCCCCCGCCCCCTCCGTGGCCTTCAATAGAGCCTACACCAGTGTATGTCAAGTGAGGAACTACAATGGACAGCTTATGGTGTGAATTTTGAGCAGAGAGAGAGAGAGAGAGAGAGAGAGAGAGAGAGAGAGAGAGAGAGAGAGAGAGACTGGGCAGCAGCAGGGATATATAACCCAGCTTTCCTCGGGCGAGTTTAATGAACTGGTAAGACACTTCATATTTCTGGAGATCTCATGTAATCTGCCCAAGCTGTATCTTCACAATCTTTCTCCGTTATTTTCGTCGTTCCCATTTACCTCTTTCAGTGCTGAGTAAATATACTCCTTCACCTCACACCTCGAAACTGTGAGCTATTGGGAGACCCGTTCCTAACTTGGGTGTATAAAAATAGTGGTTTGGAGATGTGTATCACGTAGAATTTTTTGTCTTAAAGTATACTTAAGCTTCATAAATATAGCTGTCATGTTTAGCTGTGTGTGTTTTTGTCATGCTTCTTCCTGCCCTTGATTCAGTACAGAAAATAACTATCAAGATAAACAACAATACTGTTCAGAAAACATACACCATTAACACGAATACATCGTTGTTTCCCCAAGTCTTTAAATTCTTCCTGTACACAGTAAATGTTTTTGACGTACTTGATAATGTCATCACTTCTTGATCTCACCATCGGTCGACGAGAACACTCTGCCAGGATTCATGGTTCTCTGTAAAGTTAAATCTAACAGAATGTCTCCCTCTCAAAATTCCTCAATACCCAGCACTCTGGATCTCCCCACCATAGTATTTTCTCTGTATCATATAACTCGCTAACAATTCAAAACATCCTGCTTCAAATATCTTCAGTCTTAGGCAGCAGGCAAAATCCCTTAAGACCCTGGGGATTACCTTAGGATAAAAGCTCACCTTCGGGCAGTATTTGCGCGCCGTTTCCTCCTCTTGTCTTCCGAAAGCTTGGCATTGTCCGCCTCACAACATTTTTCAAGACGGTTTAATTAGCAAGAATTTTTATTTCTTTTGTTCTTACCGAAGTTAGAATATTGTGTTCATACTTGGCTTTCTGCTGAAGATCCTCGTGTAAAAACTAGTGAATAAGATAATGAATGTAGTCAAATTCCTCAAAACTAACATTTTCCTTTTGTATTAAATATTTGCCATCGTCTTTCTGTTAGTGCGCTGGTCATTCTCTAAACAATTATCAATACAATATTCAGTTATCCTGAACATCCGCTTCACTGAGTACTTCTGGAGCCACACCACCCAGTTCGTGTCTCCCTACAAACGTTTGGGGTGCACCTACATGCTCTTCCCCCCATAAGCTGTCACATAACGTACTTCTCCAGGTGTTTCCTTCCCGCAGTAGTGGGATGCCTTACCGGGCAGTGTATGGGAAGGTGGTACTGTGAGACATTTTAAAGTGAAACCCAATGCCTTTTTATCGACCTTGGTATTCTGAGTCCATTTTTAGTCTTCAATTTGTTTTGTATTTTTTTATGTTGTAGTATTTATGTCTTTTTCCTCTTTTCTCTTTATCGCCGTGTTCTGTGTATACCTTGTTGGTGCCTTCTTTGGTTGGTTTTTTAAACTATGACTTTTCCACGTGAGTGTTTTGTAACAATAACACACACACACACACACACACACACACCTCCCTGAAGTGCATACTAAAGAATAAATTTTTTTAAGGAAAAATAATCAAGCTCCGTTAACATGAGTAGCAGTAGCAGTATGAGGAGAAGTAACAGCTGTCAGAGTGGAAATAACAGCAGCAGGAGTGGTAGCTACAAAAGTTAGGGGTATGAGTAGCAGTAAAATTAGCAGCAACAAACAGTAGTGCCGGCAGTAAAACATCACTTGTGGTAAAACAGCACCACCAGCAACGTCCGCGGCGGCATTAGCCAAAAAAAACAAAAACAAAAAACACTAATAACAGCTGTAGTGAAGACCGTCTTTTCATAACTTGTGTGTAACAGTGTGTACCTTGAGGAGAGAGAGCTGACTGTAGGTGACTCTGGACACCATCCCTCTCCTCTCCAGGCCAGGTCAACATCTAGAACGAGGCCAAATATCACCCAAAATGTTCCTTCATTGAATATCCTATTTCATTCACCTCCTGTATCCCAGACAATACACCTATATGATATTTTATAGTGTATTCAAACATTATTCACCTTTACAGATTTTGTGAGTTACGAGGAGACAAGATACTATTATTTTATTATTTTTATTATTTTTTAAGAAGGATTGTTGCAAAGGGAAGAATACCCAGATTTGTAGATTGCAGGAAGAAATTAGATTTATTTTTTTTTTATTCCGGAAATGTATCTCACTTCTGTGTTGACGTGGTGGGTGTCACCTTCCTCAGCCACGCCGTCAGGAGATATCCCTTCTTCTTCTCCTCTATCTGATTTTTTTGTTTTTGTTTTAGGTGATTCTTTCTTTCTTTTCAACACCGTGACTTGATTTGTTAAAAGCGGTGGGGGAGGGACGGATAGGAGGAGGGAGAAGGGGATAGCAGGGAGGCTGAAATTCAATAATCCTCAAAAGGGAATCCAGTAAAAGACAGAATTCATTTGTGAGTTGCAATAAGTCGAATGTCACTGATTATTTTTTGTCTTCATCTTCCTTCTGCCTCCTCTGGTTCCCTAACAGAGTGCAATAAAGACTGATGTTCCTCTCCCCGTTTTTTTTTTTGTATATTCTGGTGTTGTCGGTGGAGGAAAGTCGATACCCTGACGGTGCTGGAAACGTCTGACATACGAGTCCTTCCTCGGTACTCGGGTGCTCTTAACCCACGACGGGAGGAAGGCCATATATACAAGGTGGTGCTGTATATAAGGTAGTGAAATCTCGTGTTACAATAAGGATTTCCTAGAAGGTAGGTTTTGGAAGAGTGGTTTTGGTGTTGGTGGTCTATGGGAAGTTGGGTGGTGATGTTATGCAATTTATGGAACCTTTTGAACAAGTGGTTTTGAACTAAGTGGTTTACGGAAAGTGGTTCTTACAGTCATTGAAGTGTTTTTATTTATTTTTACATAGTTGGTTCATTAATTTTATTTTCCTGTGTGTTTTTAATTTCTTTGTTTTATTTTTTATTTATTTTTTTACTTTAGGATTTGGGGATATTTTTCAGTTTTTTCTTTTCTCAAATCTGGGGACTGATTTTTTTTTTTTTTTATACATAAGTAACATTTGCCAACTAATTTTCACTTAAGTACGATAGCTCTTCGGACAGGTATACGGTAGTCTTGCATAAATAGTCTTTTGAAAGGTAAAGTTCACAGCGACAGCCATTGCAAAGGTCACCTCCAAGAAGAAAAACTCTGGGAACTGAATTATTACACGACCTTACTATTCATCAAGTACCTTCTTTTTCCATTTATCACGTACGTTTCCATCAATTCATCACGTACTTTTTCCTTCATCACGTACGTTTCCATCCATTCATCACGTACTTTTTCCTTCATCATGTACGTTTCCATCCATTCATCACGTACTTTTTCCTTCATCATGTACGTTTCCATACATGCATCACGTACTTTTTACTTCAGCGTGTACGTTTCCGTCCTTTCATCACGTACGGTACCTTTCCATTCATGACGCGTGACTTTCCTAAATGACTCGGACACGGTGGTAATTAATCCTGACTCAGTACTGACATGGCCAGTCATGCACACCCCTTAACATAATGGCCATGCACAGCCCTTAACATAATGGCCATGCACAACCTTTAAAATAATGGCCATGCACAGCCCCTTAACATATCGGAACCAGCTGACACTGTTATCGAGCCCCTCGCTGACTAATAACGCGTAATGATGTTATCTTAATGGATATAAATGCGTAATTGCGTTATCTTTATGAATGCAAATGTGGCACCATATATCTGTGAGCGAGCTGGGTAGTGCGATCAGTGGGCCGATTTCTAACCAAACACAGCAATGTTGTTGCCTTTTTGTGTGTTTTTTGCGCTGATGGTATGCATGTATGTATTTATGTATGTATATATGTATGTATGTATAGGGATTGTGTGTGTGTGTGTTTTTGAAGGCCATAGTATAGAAACTCATTAAACCTAACCTCATACATACTCTTAATTCCATTCTTACTCACCCCCACTGTTCACTCTTCGCCCCCACCTGTCACCTCATATATCACCCCTTATACCTTATACTCTCCCTCACCCCTCATACTCTCCCTCACCTCACGCACCAACCCCCACCTCTCCACACCACCCATCACCCTCACACCACCCACTCACCTCTCACCACCCCTCACACCACCCCTCACCTCTCACACCACCCCTCATTTCTCCAACCCCAAACCTCTAACACCACCCCTCCCCTCTCACCCCTCCCCCACCCTCACACCTCACCCCTCACACCACACCCACACCACCTCACTCACCCCTCCCACCCTCTCACACCATCCTCACCTCTCACACCATCCCTCACCCCTCCACACACACATCCTCTCCTCTCACACACCCCCCTCCCTCCCACACCTCTCCTCTCCTCCACACCCCTCACCTCTCACACCATCCCCTCACCCTCCCACACCCCACCTCTCCTCACACCCCCCATCATCCCTCACACCACCCCCCACCTCCTCCACACACCCTCACACCCACCCCTCTCACCTCACACCATCCCCACCTCTCACACCACCCCTCACCCCACCTCTCCACACCCCCCATCTCCACACCCACCTCACCCTCTCACACTACCCCCACACCACCCCCCCTCTCACAACCCCCACCTCCCCACACCCCCACCTCTCACCACACCCCCTCACCTCTCCCACCCCCCTCACCTCTCACCCCTCACCTCACTCACACCCCTCACTCTCACACCACCCCTCACCTCTCACACCACCCTCACATCGCCCCAGTGTCATTTGGACCACAAGCAACTTGAGAGGCTAAAGTGGGTTGACCCATCGCCTGCCAGCACCAGCCTCCTGCTGGGGATTTATCGACCCATGAACCACGCAATAGGTACCTCGCGCTATGGGACGCAATGGGTACCCCTCGCTAACCATGAACCACCAATAGGCTTCGCGCTATGGACCATGCAGACCACGCAATAGGTACCTCGCGCTATGGACCATGAACCACGCAATAGGTACCTCGCGCTATGGACCATGAACCACGCACAGGTACCTCGTGCTATGGACCATGGACCACGCAGTAGGTACCACATGCTATGGACCATGCAATAGGTACCACAATCACTATGGACTATGGACCATGGGCCACAGGTGCAATTACCACGCTCTATGGACATGGATCAGGCACTGGTGAACGCTGTCTTTGAACTAAAGACTGTGAATTAGGGACATTAGCCTCCGATTTATAGCCTGTGGACAACGGGTTATGGACCCTCCTCCCTCCCCCCTCCCTCCCTCTCCCTCCTCCCTTCTCGCCTTCACCACCTCCCTCCTTCTGCCAGTTCCTTCCTTTGCCTTTTCCCTCCTTCACTTGTCCCCTTTAGCTCACCACTTCCAATTCCTCCTCACTTCCTCCTTCACCACCACTCTCCCTCCCTCACTTCCTCCTTCACCACCCTCTCCTCCCTCACTTCCTCCCTTCACCACCACTCTCCCTCCTCACTGTCCCTTCACCACTGCTCCCTCCCTCACTTCTTCCCTTCACCCACCACCTCCTTCCCTTCCCTTCACCCCACTCTCCCTCCCCTCCCCTTCCCTCACTTCTTCCCTCACCCACCACTCTCTTCCCTCCACTTCTTCCCACCACCACTCTCCCTCCCTCCCTCCTTCTCCCTTCACCCACCACTCTCCTTCCCTCCACTTCCCTTCACCACCACTCTCCTTCCCCACCCTCTCCCTCCTTCACTTCTTCTTCACCACCACTCTCCCTCCCCCTTCTTCCCTTCACCACCACTCTCCCTCCCTCCCTCACTTCTTCCCTTCACCACCCTCCCCTCACTTCTTCCCTCCCCTCCCTCCCTCCCTCCTCACTCTCCCTCCTTCCCTCTCACTCCTCTTCCCACCACTCTCCCCTCCTCCCTCACTTCTTCCCTTCACCACCACCTCCTTCTTCCCTCACTCCCTCTTCACCTTCACCACCACTCTCCCTCCTCCCCTCCCCTTCCCTTCACCACCACTCTCCTCCTCCTCACTCACCACCACCTCCTCCCTCCCTCACTTCTTCCCTTCACCACCCTCCCTCCTCCCCTCACTCTTCCCTTCACCACCACTCTCCCCTCCCTCCCTCACTCCCTTCACCACCACCTCCCTTCCTCCCTCATTTCTTCCCCTTCACCACCACTCTCCCTTCCTCCCTCCCTTCACCACCACTCTCCCTCCTTCCCTCACTTCTTCCTTCACCACCACTCTCCTTCCTCCCTTACTTCTTCCCCTTCACCACCACTCTCCTCACCACCGCAGAGCAGATCTTAAAAGGACGAAGAATAATTTCAACGCTAATTTTAACATTATTGAAGTGAGCGAAATAATTATCACCCCCAGAAATTCACTCCTTACAGGTTAGGTTGGGTTTGGGTTGGGTTGGGTGAGAGAATTGGGTGGGGCTGGGTTGGGTATTGGGTGGGCTGGTTGTTGAGGTTGGGTTGGTTGTCAATAGGTTGGCTGGGTTGTTGGGTGGGTTGACCAGGTGGGTTGGGGACCAGGTTGGGTTGGGTTGGGTTGAGTTGGGGTTGGGTTGGTTGGGTTGGGTTAGGTCGGTTGGTTGGGTTAGGTTGGGTTGGGTTGGGTTGGGTTGGGTTGGGTTGGGTTGGGTTGGGTTGGGTTGGGTTGGGTTGGGTTGGGTTAGGTTAGGTTAGGTTTGGTTGCTCAAATGCTCTCACGTAAAACTTCAACCTTAACTGGAAGAATCTAACTGAATCACTTAACCGCAGACACAAAGACGAATTGTATCAATAATACGTAAGTTAGAATTATCCCTGTAACTGGAGATAGGATAATTATTTTACCTAGTTCGTTTAAATCCAAAGATGGCTACCCAACATGGCTACCAAATATGGCTACCAAACATGGATACCAAATATGGATACCAGATAAAACCATTACCCAGAACGAATCTCGGAATATTAATTCAGATGGCCTCCTTTAATACACAATATCTTTATAGTTTATTCATCTTATTCAGTTTATTCAGCTTATTCAGTTTATTCAGTTTATTCAGCTTATTCAATTTATTCACCTTATTCATCTTAATCACTTTATTCAGCTTATTCAATTTATTCACCTTATTCATCTTATTCAGTTTATTCAGCTTATTCAGCTTATTCAGTTTATTCAGCTTATTCAATTTATTCACCTTATTCATCTTAATCAGTTTATTCAGCTTATTCAATTTATTCACCTTATTCATCTTATTCAGTTTATTCAGCTTATTCAGCTTATTCAGTTTATTCAGCTTATTCACCTTATTCAGTTTATTCAGCTTATTCAATTTATTCACCTTATTCATCTTATTCAGTTTATTCAGCTTATTCAGCTTATTCAGTTTATTCAGCTTATTCAATTTATTCACCTTATTCATCTTAATCAGTTTATTCAGCTTATTCAATTTATTCACCTTATTCATCTTATTCAGTTTATTCAGCTTATTCAGCTTATTCAGTTTATTCAGCTTATTCAGCTTATTCAGTTTATTCAGCTTATTCAATTTATTCACCTTATTCATCTTAATCAGTTTATTCAGCTTATTCAATTTATTCACCTTATTCATCTTATTCAGTTTATTCAGCTTATTCAGCTTATTCAGTTTATTCAGCTTATTCAGCTTATTCAGTTTATTCAGCTTATTCAGCTTATTCAGTTTATTCAGCTTATTCAATTTATTCACCTTATTCATCTTATTCAGTTTATTCATCTTATTCAGTTTATTCACCTTATTCAGTTTATTCACCTTATTCAGTCTATTCATCTCATTGTTCTCTCATCCTCAATTCAATACCGTCTCATGTCTACACAGCATTGCAATCAGAGGACATTTGAAATTAATTTTGTGAATAGTTAATGAAGAAAGGTCAAGACTACATCTCGCCTCGTTACGAATGTTGCGCCTATAACGTGTGCCATAATACCGTCATCCCTTAACGAGGTGGCGGTAGCAATTGCACGGTTAGTGGGTGTCCGCCTAACAACCAATTGAACCGTTGTGAATTGTTTACTGGGTAATATCATGGGTGGTAAATAAACAGAAGAGGGAGTTGGATGGTTAGTGGTCGGTCAGTCGGAGGTGATTAGGGATATGTGTGTGATAACCGAGTGGGATTGGGGGATGATGATAGCTGAGTGGGATTAGGGATGTTGATGTGATATTGGAGTGGGATTAGGGATGCTGATTTGATAGCTGAGTGGGATTAGGGATGTTGATGTGATATTGGAGTGGGATTAGGGATGTTTATGTGATATCGGAATGGGATTAGGGATGTTTATGTGATATAGGAGTGGGATTAAGGGATGTTGATGTGATAACTGAGAGGGATATGGGGATGTTAATGTACGTGATTGTGGAGTGGGATTAGAATGTTTATATACATAATTACGGAGTGGGATTAGGGATGCTTATATACGTGATTTTGGAGTGGGATTAGCGGATGTTTAATACTGATTCCTATAATAACGGAGTGGGAATAATTATCGGCGATCGGATGTTTGCTGAGGATTAAATTATTAAACTTTTAAATAATTCATGATTTGTTTTTTTGATACTTGGTAAAATAATCAGTAATTTGCTGGTTGTTAAAATGTAATTATAAGTCATTACTGGAATAATTATTTTGGGGGGTAATTATTTGGATTATTATATTACTAATTATGTTTTAGTAATAATTATAACAACTAATTATTTGCTCCTGTTAGTTTATTACTTTTTGTTTGCGATAATAATTGTGTTTATATTTTTACTAATGATGAGTTGATAATTAGGCTGGTTATATCGGGAGGAATGAGTGTTACTAATTATCCCGTTAATGAACCTCTTAACAGTGTATGTAACTATGAAATTATTGTTGTTGTGGTAATTACTTTGGTTGTTATAGTTTACTGTGTTAATTTATCGATTTTGTTTATTTGTTAATATTGTTGGTAGTGGTGATAATTCTGTTGGTATTTTTGGCTATAATGCTGTGTCATCACCTTTAAGTTAACCATACATAAGGCGATTGCTGCCATTAATGCCTCAAGCTAAATAGCACTACACATAGACTCGGTAACTACTAAACCCAAGCTATTTACGGTCCATACTTAACCTCTGCGGTCTATACCTTACATTATTAATTCATTTCTGGGAATATGAGGCAGAGGAACTCCCTGTCTAGGAGTATTTGTCTTATGTAGCCTCCAGTAAGTCAACCCAAACTAGCTCTCAAATGTTTGGTATATGATATGGAGAAGGGTGAGGGGGAGGAGGGGGTGAGGAGGAGGGAGTGAGGGAAGGGGTGAGGAGGAAGGGGATGGTGAGGGAGGTTTTCTGTGACACCAAGTATAGGGCCTAAGATAATGGCATTGGTGTTATCTTTCTTCATAGTAATTTGCAGTTTAAATTGACTGACTGACTGACTGCTCTCTGTCTCTTATATATCTTTTTCTCTCTCTCTCTCTCTCTCTCTCTCTCTCTCTCTCTCTCTCTCTCTCTCTCTCTCTCTCTCTCTCTCTCTCTCTCTCTCTCTCTCTCTCTCTCTCAAGAAACACGAATACACAGTAGACAGTGAACCAAATAAATGGTGGAATAGACTTGGTGTGTCGAGTGTTTGTTGACACTGCTGGCCAGGAAATATTAGTACACAGGAGAGAGAGAGAGTGGATAAGAAAGGTTATTGAATGCTGTAGTGTGTTAGGTGGCTCACTCTCCCTCTCTTTCTCCCTCTGCCTCCCTTCCAGCAACTTCCTCTCTCCCTGCCTCCCTTCTAGTGACTTCCTCTCCCTCTGCCTCCCTTCCAGCAACTTCCTCTCTCCCTGCCTCCCATCCAGTGACCTCCTCTCCCTCTCTTCCTGCCTCCCTTCCAGCGACTTCCTCTCCCTCTCTCCCTACCTCTCTTTCAGCGATCTCTCCCCCCTTCCTCTCTCCCTGCCTCCCATCCAGTGACCTCCTCTCCCTCTCTTCCTGCCTCCCTTCCAGCGACTTCCTCTCCCTCTCTCCCTACCTCTCTTTCAGCGATCTCTCCCCCCTTCCTCTCTCCCTACCCTCTCTTTCGGCGATCCTCTCCCCATTCTCTCTCCCCACCACTCCCCATCCAGCGACCTCCTCCCTCTCTTCCTGCCTCCCTTCCAGCAACTTCCTCTCCCTCTCTTCCTGCCTCCCCTTCAGCGACTTCTCTCCCTGTCTCCCTACCTCCTCTTCCATGACTTCCTCTTCCTCTCTCCTGCTTCCCCATCCAGCGACCTCCTCTCCCTCCCTCCCTCCCCTCCCTCCCGGGTGTCATCTCCCACTACCATAATATCTGACAAGGACATATCGGTCTTAGTACTTCCTCCCTATCCCCTTACCTTCCCTCCTTACCCTCCTAGTATCTGCTTCCCCCTTACCTACCATCCTTACCTACCCTCCGTTACTCCCTCCAAGCATCTCTCCCCCTTACCTTCCCTCCGTTACTCCCTCCAAGCATCTCTCCCCCTTACCTTCCCTCCGTACCCTCCTTTGCTTCCCCCACTCCCTCCATCCCACCTGGTGCCGGCGTGAATATCTCCCCTGTCTCGCTGTCTCTCAGGCTGGGCCACGAGCCACCATCACTATTGTCTCGTAATGAATTATCTGAGATCGTCTCCTGGTGGGTGATAGGCTATTGTCTCATCGTGAATAATCTCAGATAATCTGGAATTATCTTGGTATGAATAATCTGGAGTTGTCCTCTAGTGAATAATCCAGAGCTGTCTCGTCCTGCTTTGATCTAGTATTGCGTTGTGTTTTTTGTTATGAATAATCCAGGTTTGTCTTGTGATGAATAACCTAGGGTTGTCGAGTTGAATAAGGTTGTGATGAATAACATGAGTTAGTCTTAGTGAAAGCAATGAATGTTTGACACTACAATGGTATCAAGGGCAAACATGGAGTCTTCAGATACACGGTGCTTGATAACAGTAGTTATTAAATAAAGGCCGATTGTTTTATAATTCTCGACTCTTATACCAAACGTCTGGGTTCGAATCTGGGCTCGGTAGTGTCTTGATGGACGCAGGACTTGATCTTACACATAAGCTTGGAGTCACTCTGGGTTCGTGTATCCAAGACGAATGACCAATCTCTTGCTCTGATGACACTTACTCGAGCATCGTAGAGACGATATTTTCCGTGATGAGGCTCTTGCAGGTGGATTGTATGTAAGCCTTTGTGGGAGCTGATGGGGTCGCGGGGCGTCTCGGAGAGTGACTCCCAGATTGTAGCTGATGTCGTGCTCCCCAGCTGGGCCTCTCAGGAATTCGGGAAGAATTTCACCTACTAGTTCTTATGATGTAGTGAATGGCGATGGGAAGGTTGGTGGGGCGATAGATGTGGTTTTACCAGCACCAGACTCCTGAGTGTGGCTGGCCTCTGACTGTGAGGTGTTCGGAGAGAGAGAATGGTGGATATTTTCCAACAGAGACGGTTGATCATTACTTTACAGCTGAAGCAGAAACCTAGACTCACCTCACGTTCACTCCATCGACTGGTAACTGATAGTGAAGATTCCGTGATTTTCTTAATCAGAGGTCAAAAGAGAAGGGAAGAAGAAAATCTCACTGCTGAACACCTTCGCACGAGCTAATGTATATTTTATCCGAAGAATAACGTATATTTACCAAGATCCGAGGAACAGTAGAGTACAGGTCTCTTGCCAATCGGCTCTGATAATTGCTTCTCTTCTGGCCAATTTGAAGGTACTGTATTGTTCGTATCTAGTTTAACGTAAGAGTCTTTCTCGTCTGTGAAACTGGCGACTTAGCCTCGTGCTGCCATGGGCTGCCGCCTCACACCCAAGGGGGAATCCCAAACCCGAATTGTCTTGGTTTGAGCACATAGGACACGCTCACCAGTATCCATATTGAGTGGCCTCTTCCAACTCTCCCTTCCTCTCCATCTCCCTCATTATCATCTCCATACTCCTACCACTCCACCTTCAAAACCCAACTCTCTCTACGTTTAAGATCCTTCCCTCATATCCCTCCAATTTCAGAATCCTTGTCCCTCTCCCTACCTACAAATCACTTCGCCCTCCATCTCTATCCCTCATCCTCTCCCACTTCACCCCCCTCTCCCTTTGCTCCTTTCCTTTCCCCAACCCATTTCATCTTCCCCTCTTTGACCTCCTCTCCCATTCCCCCTTTCCCTCCATTCACTCATCTTCGCCCCCCTTCCTGTTCTCCCCCCACTTCATCCCCCCCCTTATCCTTTTTCAATAACCTCTAACTCGCTGATATCGTGTTTGGTCCATTAGATTTCAAACTCATGATATTAAATTCATTAGTGAAAAAGTTTGTAAACATCACTGGCAGGTATACGTAGTACATATTTACAAGACGAACTTTATATTGGTTTTAATTTAATATACCATGGAATTATAAAGTTTTAGCATATTATTAAAGCATGCATGTAAGCAGACAACACCAGTGTAAACATACAGTACACATGTAAACAAACCATACACTTGTAAAAAACACGCCTATTAACATGCCACCCTTGTAAACAAACCACACGCTTGTAAACACACCACATACTCTTAAGCATACCACATACATGTAAACATACCGCACGCTTGTAAACACACCACATACTTGTAAACACACCACATGTTTGTAAACACACCACATACTTGTAAACATACCACATATTTGTAAACACACCACACACACACGAGTAAACATATCACATACTTGTAAACACCACATACTTGTAAACATACCACACACACTTGTAAACACACCACAGATTTTTAACACACCACACCCTTGTAAACATACCACAATTACCACATACCTGTAAACCCACCACATACCTGTAAACATACCACACATTTGTAGGCAGGCCACGTAAATGTAAATTATTTACTTCCTGTAAGCCCAGACCAAAGATTAACACAACTAATCAGTGTTATCCACATCGGTATGTTTACACTTCGGAGTCTCTCCCTGATGAGCTCCTTCCTCCTCAGGCGATTGACTCCACCATATTTCTTTTCCTCTGACCCACATTCTTTTGACTTCTTGTAATTTCCTTGTCGTCGACTCTTGTCATTCTCCCATCCCATCCCATCCCATCCTCAACCCCCACCCCACCCCACCCCACCCCACCCCACCTAATGCATCTCTTTTAAGTGTATTGCCATTAATTTCAGATATACATTTTTTGTCCCCTGTCGCCTCGTCTCCGTCTTACTGTCGTTTGTTGGCGAAGGATTATAGTGCAATACCGTGATTGACCATATGATCCTGTTCTCTGGCCTTGATGCTGAGATTATCTGCTTTAAGTGTTTGTGATGGCTTGGGTTATATGTCACATCTGATCCCACGACATAGAATACCACTAGGGTTGAAATTCAAAGTTTCCTTACTAGGATTTACTGCCTTAATTATTTCTGATGGCATGAGTCACGTGTGTTATTTTTCTCCATAAAAATATTAACGTTATGGTCTGTTATTCGCTTATTTATATTAAGATTATGACCCTTAAGTTATATACCAAGATTCTCGGACCTAGCTGCTTGTAATGACCCGAGTCATATTTGCCACATCTTTTCCCTCCGACGTATATCAACACTAAGGCTCATTTCCAGACCTTTATACCAAACATAAAGGCTCTAGTTGGGTACCATGCCGTGAGTGGTATAGGCCACGTCTTGCCTCCACGACTTAATTAACATGACGACATTTTGTTGTGTACAGGATGATGATGATAGTCGCTGAGGTAATGAAGCCTCCTGTGTTGATGTTACAGCTTCCCATATTATATTAATTAGCTATTACTCACGACTCCCGGTTCCCAGAGTTGATGTGATTTAACTTTGGGTGATTGTGTTTACGTCTAAGGATGGATATTTGCTCGTGTTTTCTAATTTCCACAGGAGGAGATTTTTTTGAGGTCTTTCTTAATAAGTTGATTTTAATATTGATAATGTCTTGTTTCCAGAGTTGAATATATTTGTGTACGTTTTATATTCATTTTTGTTTACACCTGCTGGTACAGATTTACACTCAGACATGTAACCAAGAAACCCCTTCCCCTCCTTCCCCTACCCCCTCCTAACCTCTCCCACTCCTTCCCCTACCCCCTCTTAACCCCCACTCCTTCCCCCTCCTAACCCCTCCCACTCCTTCCCCTACCCTCCCACTCTTTCCCTCCTCCCTCTTAACCCCTCCCACTCCCCCTCCCCCCTTAACCCCTCCCACTCTTTCCCCACCCCCTCCTCCCAAAAAGAGCAAAATTATGAACAGTAAAACTAACTTATTCACGTGTCATTCGTCAACTCATATCGAGGTAACCCATCACACTGCTTCTTCTTTTAATTGTGAGTATTTTAATGAGCTTTGTACATATATGTCAGCCCACAGCACTTCCTGAAGACCCGGCCGAGCCTCTGGGAGCACACTAAGACAGTACCTCAACTAGATGCATTCATTTAGCAACAGTTGAAGGCCAGAACTACACCGAGACTCTTCCTTAATTAGATACGTTCGTTTAGCAGTTAGAGAACAGATCTACGGTTATGACTCTACCTTTAACTGGATACGTTCACTAAGCACCAGTTATATAAAATTCCATTCAAATTCTACCTTTAACCAGATGCGTTCCCTCAGCAACAGCCGAGGAACAGCACTAAGCTTGAGATTCTTGGGAGCGCCACTTAGAAAACTACATTACACTGACACTCTATGTACCTTAACCTCACCGGGACTCTACTTTTGGACCAGATACAGTCCTTCAACATTACCGCACAGAACCCTTGTGAATCCCGACCCTGTTTTTTTTTTTTAAGGGAGAGCACTTTCTTTTCCCCCCTTTTCCTCCTCCCCTTACCCCCCAATCCCCTTCCCCCTTCCATCTTCCTCTACCCCCCTTCCACCTAACCCCTTTCCCCTACCCCCTATACCCTTTGTCTCGTCTGCCTTGACCTATGTTACCAGTTATTTCTTCCTTGTCGTCTTTGTGCTGAAGGACCATTGTGCCTCTGGTCCCTTAGTAGCCGGATAATGGGAGCCCCCAAAATTATTCTACGGTAGTTCTTAGGGGAAGTACCTTTAGGAGTAGGTAGGTAGAGGAGCAAAAAATGTTAGAAAGTTATTGGCGAGGTGGAGGACAAAGTCGTAGTGGAGTAGTTCACCAGTCCACCAGCCACGGTGATGGTGGTTGTAGTGAGCTGGTTGATGCTGGAGGTTTGCGTTTATTTTAATGTCATTTTTTTTTTTTTTTAGTTTAGAGTTTTTGTTCGTGCTCGTGTTTTGGAGTGTATTTTTTATTTTTTTATTTTTTAGTTTGTTTTGTATTTTTGTGTGTGGGCTTATTAGTTTTTTTATTTGTGTTTTTAAGTTTGTTTTATTTTTTTAGTTTCTTTTGATATATATTTTTTTTTAGTTTTTGTTCGTATTTTTTTAGGTTCTCTTTCTAGTTTTGTCTTCTATTTTTTACATATTCCATTTTAGTTCCTTTTTTGTATTTTTTGTTCTGTTCGTCCTTTTTAGTTTCTATTCGCATCATTTAACTACAAGATCAAGCCAGTTCCCATAACTATTTTTTTTGTAAGATTTATTATATTTAGTTAAAGTTTATTTTGTCTATTTGTCTAGTGTAGAAACTAAGACTCATTAACCTGTGCTTTTAAGACCAAATACCTAACTAACTGTAATCTGTAAGGATCTTTATATTGGCAGTAAATCGTAATAACGTGTACTGTATCGTCGTATGTATTAATATCAAGGTGGCGAGGGTTACAGAAGTAGTTAGACTTTGTGCAAAATTAGTGTCAATTATTTTCCAACTCTATTGCAGTGTTGTGAAACGTGACGACGAGCTGATATGGATATTTACAATTGTTTATATTAATTATACACAAGATATCAAATTATCATGGGAATAATTATGCTCTTATGCTCTATATGTATCAAGTTATCATACTCCTGGGATTAATTATTCTCTAACAGGCTTCATTCCATTATAATTAAGGGACTAATTATGCTTAAAAAGGCATCAAACCATTATACTAGAGGGTATAATTATTATACTCAATTTCTAAAAGACATCAATCTATCATACTCAAGGAAATAATAATTATACTCTAAAAAAAACACCAATTCATTATACTCAAGTAAACAAATCCTCTTTTTTCCCCTCAGAGTGAAATATCATCATACCTAGAGGCTGGTCATCATTGTCTGAGCTCGGAAACACCCCTAAGAGCATTATATTCCTCTGTTAAAGGTCTCTGATCTCATTTCAGGGAGGCACAAGTGGGATTGAAAGCTCTTATTGACAATCTATAAGATGTTGGGGAGAGGAAAGTGGTGGGAGGGGAGGGGAGGGGAGGGGAGGGGAGATCTAGGTGCTGGGAGTCAGTTGCTTTGGTGTTCATTTTATTAAAGGTTGTTGTTGTTGTTCTTTTGTTTTTGGGTTTGTTGGTGTTGTTGTTTGATTGTTTTTGTCGGTATTAATTTGTTGTTGTTTTTTTATTGTTGTTGCTGTTTTATTAATGTTGTTTTTGTTATTATTATTTATTATCGTTATAAATAAAAAAACAACATTGGTGCTTCTCATTTAATTATTGTTTATTAATTTACTCTTATTTATATCTCTGTTCTTTCTCTTCAGTGACCCGTATAGGAGTCAGTGATTTCCTCTTATTCTGGGTGTAGGAAAAGCCAATACTTACGAGAGTGTAAGTTGATACCTAGAAAATATTACCCTTTCCCTTGACTTACGGGACAGTTAACTATTGCCCATTGCAGTAACTACCTGTAATCTGTGGTCAGGTCTGGTGGAGTTGAGAGTTAGGAGGTAATACAGTGGTATATGGCAGTAAAGATGGTATTCACCCACTGTAGTAAGTCAAGACAGTCGTAAACCAGTGTTAACTCGTGGTAAACTCAACGCTAAGGTATACACTATAACCCGCAGACGACACCTATACATTACTGAGCCCTTCATAACTAAGGTAATAAATAGGAGAGAGAGAGAGAGAGAGAGAGAGAGAGAGAGAGAGAGAGATAAGGTTGTGTGGGTCGGAAACCTCTTCAGTGGGCAGGAGGGAGGGAAGGAAATACACCCATAAATTAGACCCGTTGGCAACTCATTTCATCTTACAGTTGCCAGTGAGAGCATTAACCTTTCGTAATTGTGTTAGTTTGTTTACACCTGTTGATGTTTAGTCTCTCTCTCTCTCTCTCTCTCTCTCTCTCTCTCTCTCTCTCTCTCTCTCTCTCTCCATGAAATGAACACAGATACGAGCATACATTCAGTCATGTTAATTCATGTATTACACAAAAAACATAAGTGCATTGATATGTACAGTTCATGCGTGACAGTACATATAACTATTACCCTTTAATTCATGAATACAGAAAAAAAACGTACATGCACGCTAATACATACGGGACAAACATGTACACCGTGAGAATTATATATTGTGTACGTAGTTCCAAGTGAATCTTACATCCTCGTACTGGTCAGCTGATCAACCATAACAACTCAGGGCACTTCCTCACGTCTCTTGCTGACAGCTGATGGCTACTTACTCTCCTCCTGGCAGCTGACTGACACCTCTTCCTGACGTCTGCCCTAGTTGACTGACACCTACTCCTGACGCCTGCCTGAATTGACTGACAGCCTGACGACCTCTGTGGATTCGCGTAGTGTCAGGTCAGGTCAGGTCAGGTCAGGTCAGGTCATCCCCAGACGCGTTCACAATTTATTGGTATAGAGACTTGAAAGTATTTAATAGGCTGGTGAAGTCTTGGGAAGAGGTGTAAGCTGGGATGAGGGGAGAAGGGGAACAGGGAGAGGAGTGAGGAAGAATAGGGTGAGGGGAGAGGAGGAATAGGATAAGCGAAGATGAGGAACAGAGAGATGAGGAATAGGGAGGGATGAGGTTAGGATGAAAAATGAGGGAAGAGGGGAGAGTTAGGGGAAAGGGAGAGTTGTTGTGAGTAGAGAAGGTAGAAAAGGAAGGAGAGGAAGATGAGGGGATAATTATGAGGGTGTGGGGAGAGGAGACAATAAGGTAAGGGGGTGATGATAGCTGCAGGGAGAGTAGAAATGAGGGGGAGATGGGGGTGGGAGGGGGGAGGGAAGGAGTGAGAAGTACGGCGAAGTGGATGAGGGGAGAACTCAGGCGGTTAATGAGGAGATGGTAAGACCTGGCGGAAGAGACGGAGAGTGAGTTGGAGAAAGTGAGTGGGAGGGAGGGGGGTGAGTGAGTGGGAAGGTTACCAACATCTTCAGAAATGACTTCCTCCAAAATTATTACCTTACACTCCCTTCCTTACGCTCCCTTCCTTACGCTCCCTTCCGTACGCTCCCTTCCTTACGCTCCCTTCCTTACGCTCCCTCCAAGCTTTCACCCTTACAACTCCCTCCCTTACGCGCCCTCCAAGCTTCCCCCCTTACACTCCCTCTAAACTCCCTCCCACTCACTCCCTTACACTCCCCTAACTCCATTCCTTTCACTCCATCCATACTCCCTCCCTTACGCTCCCTCCAAGCTTCCTCCCTTACACTCCCTCTAAACTCCCTCCCACTCACTCCCTTACACTCCCCTAACTCCATTCCTTTCACTCCATCCATACTCCCTCCCTTACTCTCCCTTCCCTACCCCCTCCCTTACACACTCTCCCTCCACACTCCCTTCTTAAACAACCACAAGTAACACACCTTTATTGACAAGATTTGACTCCTTTGTCTGTACCTTAGTAAACTAGCCAGGTGTAATGGCATTGAGGGTGATTAACATGGTGTACTGCCGCGTAAGGTGATAACGTCTTAACAAGTCGCAAATCTATGCCAATCATTGTTGACAAGGGAATTAAGGATATCTTGTTATGGGGTTCCTGTACACAGTGCCGACACACACACACACACACACACACACACACACACACACACACACACACACACACACACACACACACACACACGAGAGTTACAAAACAGGTTACATAAATACCTTAGGTTTTTCTTATCACCAAGTATATAACAAACACCTGAGCTATACGAGATAACTAGACGAAAATACACTTCATTAACTATTAATTAAACTTGACGTTGTACATTATTTAGTAAACATAATTAGACTCGGTGATAATAGCATTCAATTGCATCTTTTACCTTGCAATTGAAAAACCAAGAAAAATATATATCATTAAAATTGACTTGACTGTTTGTATGAAAATTAACATTGGGTTTTTTGGGTTATTATTCACACCGGGAAATTGATAATGAGACCACACGTGTATACCGAGATGGGGGGAGGGGAGGGGGGAGGTGGTTATTGTTGGCCAGGATATAATTATGTTGTGTGTCAGGTTTAAGTATGTGGTGTTTACTGGTGAAGGTAGTGTCTCTCTCTCTCTCTCTCTCTCTCTCTCTCTCTCTCTCTCTCTCTCTCTCTCTCTCTCTCTCTCAGATTATCCATTTCAAGTTAGTTTCACAGGAGAGGAAAGTTGACACAGTGATGCGGTTCATCAGGAAAATAAAAACGTTATTATTGTCACGGTAGAGAGAGAAAGCGAACAACAGGGATATGACATATTATCAAAATATCACTTCACTTTCCTACGGTGAAATGGATGGTTAATAGATCATATCAAAACATAATTATTTAGATTTGTTTTTTCTGGTATTAGAATTATTTGTGTGTTAGTATATAGAGTTATACGATACTCAAGCATTATATGGTTGAGAGTGACAAGGAACAAGTCTTTTATGTCCTACTCGAACATTATATACCACATTGCTTCCACTTCTACTTTTTTCTCTTCCTCCTCTTCCCTCCCTTATCATCTTCCTCCACCTTCTCTCCTCTCCCCCCTCCTCCCCTTCCTCCTCTTCTCTTCCATCTCCTCTTCCTCCTCCTCAACTGCATCACTCTTCATCTGTCACCACACAAACACGACACTTTTACCTCCGCTCACACGTTCAAACACAACCCTCTGTGTTTTTCCTTCCACCCCGCTCCACCTCCAAACACACCCACTGTGATTTTTAATTTATATGTCACGGGTGAGATTCGCGTGTGTGTGTGTGTGTGTGTGTTTTTGCTTTTTTGGGGTTCACACACCGTCGCACATACATACATACATACAGTCAGCCGTTTTATTTATATTTTGTCTCATGGGTCAGCGAGCGTAGACAAATTTTCGCCTTCCCACCCACAACCAGTTCCTTGTTGGCTAATTCTCTTATTAGCTCACCTAGATAACTCGTCTTTTAAGTGGTTCACCTTGATTGCTCACCCCCTCTTAGCCCACCCACTTAGCCCACTCTCCTAACCCACCTTGATGATTCACCGTCTTAGCCAACCTTACTAGCCCACCCTCTAGACCTAATTGTCTTTACTTATATTCGTCCATTTATCATCCTCATTACCTACCTATCATACCTTCCTGGTCGTCTTATCTACGTTACCTATCATACTTTCCTCTAAGCCTTACCTTCGTTACCTATCATACTTTCAACATTATCATACCTTCCTTACCCATTGATGTTCCTTGGAGGTTTAACTTCCTTACCCATTTTAGCTTCCTCTCCCTCACTTTCCCTCCTCGCTCTACCTTCCCCCCTCTGCCTACTTTCCTCCCTCACCTTACCTTCCTCCCTCACCTTATCTGTTCCCTCGCTCTACCTACACCCCTCACTCTCCTCATCTACTTACCTTCCTTCATAGAGCCAGCACCTCCACCGCTTCCTTAATATCACCTGAAAGTTATATACGAATGAGAAATCTATTTTCCACCCCAGAGAGTTGTCAAGGTAGGCTAATATTCCAGACGTTCCAGGATTTTCGAGTTTGTTTCCAGACTTTCCAGTGGTGCCGTGTTTTCCAGATTGCTTCCTCAATATTACTTGGAATAACTTCATCAAGCGTCGTCTTCCTCTTATTTCTTAGTTCTTGTTGTTGTTCTTGTTCTTCTTCTTGTTCTTGTTCTTCTTACCGTACTCTTATTACTTACAGGGTGTTTTATTTTCACGTTTTTTTTTACAGGGTTTTTTGTTTACAGGATATTTTGTTTACAGAGTTTTGTTTGCAGGGTATTTTGTTTACAGGGTGTTTTGTTTACAGGGTGTTTTGTTTACAGGGTGTTTTGTTTGCAGGGTATTTTGTTTACAGGGTATTTTGTTTACAGGGTATTTTGTTTACAGGGTATTTTGTTTAAAGGGTGTTTTGTTTACAGGGGGTTTGTTTACATGTGCAATAACCCGCTTCCAAAACGTTTTCTAAACTAAACTTTATTTGGTTTCAGTTATTTATCCAACAATCATTTTCCTGCACCTCTGATTCGACTTGATACTACACTTGTATTTCGGAGATTGGGAAGGCACCACATTGGTATGCCTCAGGCTCGGTAGAGGCATCACACACACATTCCAGAGTCACCAAAGTCAGACCTGTATTCCAAAGGTTCAGATTTATATTTCAGAGTCGTCTCGGTAAAGATATATTTGTATTTTTGAAGACATTTGTATTGCAAAGTCCAATTGTAACTGCATTTCTGTGACTCGACAAACGAACTGCATCGATGCACCAAAGGCAAGGTAAAGACACATTTTTATTCCAGAGACTGTAAGCACTTCAGCTGTAATACACGACAAAGTCACTCGTATATTCAAAGAACTAAAAGCGACACGTATTTGTATTCCAGAGAAGTGAGAAATGTACCTAACTTGTATCTCAAATACACACTGAAGGCATCACACACTTTTACCAGAAGCTTCCATGTATTCCAGAGGTCTGACAAAGCCACACTAGTATTACAGAGGTCTGACAAAGCCACACTAGTTTTCCAGAGGTCTGACAAAGCCACACTAGTATTCCAGAGGTCTGACAAAGCCACACTAGTATTCCAGAGGTCTGACAAAGCCACACTAGTATTCCAGAGGTCTGACAAAGCCACACTAGTATTCCAGAGGTATGACAAAGCCACACTAGTATTCCAGAGGTCTGACGAAATCTCACTAGTATTCCAGAGGTTCCAGACGTGAAGTTACCAGGTCAGAAGGTTTGCCCTCATGCGGGGGATTCATCATGGGTCCAGAGTTGCTGCTGGAAAGTAATTGAGATTGATAATATGTTTGTTCGGGCTCTGTGGTACCGTGTTATTGCTTAACTTTCAGAAAGTTGCTCAAACTTCCCCTTTCATATAGTTGGGGATGTATTTCCTGGGCTTGAGCACCTCCCCCACACCCCTTGGTCTGGTGATACACGCCCCAGAATCCCAAAGGTCCCTCAGTCAGGTTTCGGTCCCTTAGACTATATAAAGATACTTACTATAGCGTCTGGATACAATTTTGGTGTAAATTTTAGCTTTCCATGCGAAGCCATTTATATTCTTTCTGAAATCATCTTCTAGGGTAAATATATTACTTCATGAATCTTAGATAGTCAAGTTCAGAGTAAAGACTCTTGCGATTCTCAACTTAATTTCCTCCCTAAATAGTGTTAAAAGAACACTTGTAGTTTCAATACTCTTAGTGCGATTTCGTCGTTTGAGTCAACCAGTCGAAGAATTTCTTTTATCTGTAATTAAAGAAATTCTTAAAGATTCGTACAATTAATACTTAAAAGTGTAGACTCGAGAACTTAACTTCCTCACTCACCTACACAGGTGGTGGGTGGCCTTGATGGTGAAGAAAGTACACTCAATATCTATCTTAACTGGAGGAGTGAGTTGTATTACCGAATCATGAGAATCCATGCTCAGTCTGCTGTCCTTCGAGTCCGCTTCTGAACTTTTATAATGAGGGAAATTTCTCACATATTTAGTGAGGGAGGGAAAAGTATCGTTCAAACCTGCAGTTCGGATTCACAAGGATTATGTTGGCGAATTTTGCCTTCTAACTGGTGCTAAATGTACGTTTCAGGTTCAGGTACAGTCTTAGTGGAATTTTAATGTCATGGTCGGACGTAATCTTTGTGCTTTGGCTTAAATCAGCCTCTGGGTGTTTTATTACACCATAAGTTATGAGGCAAAATCAACGTACGAGCTTGTGAGAATATAGCCTAGGTTTCCATCTGTCGGGTTTTCTCCTGAATTGTGATTAAGTGAAACTCTCAGGTCGATTACGTCTCATCAAACCTCGCTCACGGGAGCTTCATGTCCTGCTGTAATTATTACGAGGGCAATTTACCCTTCTGTTATGACAACATTAAACACTGGCAGCTGCTACACCACGCTTACACGGATTACCTGGCGACCATCGTTATTTGTTCATCCTCCGGCTGGTCTGTCTATCCGAGGGGGTTATACGAATAGTTGCTTTTCGTTCACCCGTGCGTTTGTTTAATCCAACATAACTTCCCCTAATCTGACCTAACTTACCCTAATCTGACCTAACTTACACTAATATAACCTAACTTAACCTAATTTACCCTAGTATAATCTAATTTAACTTACCCTAATCTTACCTAACTTATACTAATATAACCTAACTTAACCTAATCTTACCTAAATTACACTAATCTTACCTAACTTCCCCTAATCTTACCTAACTTATACTAATATAACCTAACTTAACCTAATTTAACCTAGTATAACCTAACTTTATTTACCCTAATCAATCTTAATTTATCATAACCTAACCTATCATAACCTAACCTAACATAACCTAACCTAACCTGACTTACAGGTGCTCATGATGACACTGGATGACTCACAGGTGCTCAAAATTATGACAAGTGACTCACAGTTCTTCATAAGGACCCCAAGTTGACACCCCTGACTTCCCTAGTGTTCCATTTTGACATGATAAAGGTTTTAGATAGGATGTTTATTTCCGTGTTTCCTGCGTCATCTATAAGCCTTTTTCCTTTAATTTGTTGATCAGATTTTTTTACAAAGCTTCTTCACTATAAGAGTATTTGAATTTTTTTGGTAATTATTCTGTTGGAAGCTGATCAGCCCCTCGAGGTTTATTGTATTCTGTTCATAGCTGCATTTATTTATTTATATATTTATTTAGTTTATGTTTATTTTATTAGATTGAAGTTTATTTTCATTTCGTACATTCAGTTGTTGTTGTTGAATAGTTCTTATGTATACCTTGACAAACTCTCTTTTTCTCGGGTGATATAAGATGCTATGCTGACTGTAGTTTACCATTCTTAGCTGTTTATTTTTATTTATTTTTTATTTATTTATTTATTTATTTTTTATTTATTTTTTATTATTTTGTTTCATGTTTCTGTTTTGCAGGGGGAGGGTGAGTGGTGGTGGTGGTGTTAAAGGGGGATGGTGTGGTGGTGAGTGGTTGGTGGTGTTGTGGTGTTGTGTGGTGGGGTAGCTGATAGAGGTGTGTTAGGCTGATGGGGTGGTATGATAAACGGGTGATAATACAGATAAAAACAGAAAAGAAAAAAAAGAACTATATTTAAGGAGATAAGCAATACCTAAGAAAATCGTAAAGGGAATAAGAGAAAATGTGAGATAAAGCGAATGAAGGAATAAGAGAAAATGATGATGCTGACTTCAGGTGAAAATTCTCTCGTGATTTCAAGTGCTGACAGTCGTGAAAATATAACTCACTCATAAAAAAAAGTAGAAATAAAAAAGAGAGATAGTTTTAGTATATAAGTATTATTAGTTATTCTTCTACTTGTTGATGTCAGTGTCATTGATCTAGAATCACAACTACCACCATCTAGATTCTAGATGGTGGTAGTTGTGGTGGTTGTAGAGGTATGGGTTTAGGTGATTTTGATGATAATAGTGGTTGATGATTTCATTGGTCAAGGGGGGTAGTGGTGGTAATACTGGTGATGATAGTGGTGATGAATGATGTTGTGGTTGTGGTTGTTGTTGTTGTGGTTGTTGTAATCCGTGACGTCGGCATTGTCTTCATTATATTACCCTGATATTAATAAGCTCGCCCAGCAAACACAGACAGATACTCACACAACCACTAATTTGATAAACGGATTGGAATTAATTTTTGCCGCCGTCAACACTTAGATAAATTAAGGTTACAAGAAGCCAGTTGTCTAATGAAGCTGATTTGTCTTAAGCTGTACAGACGCGTCCACACACTAAGCTGAGGCAAAGATACGTCCACACACTAAGCTGAGGCATAGTAGATGCGTCCACACACTGAGTTGAGGCACAGTAGATGCGCCCACACATTAAGCTGAAGTAAAGTCGACGCGTGCACACATCAAGCTTCTACTCTTCTTTCTCATCCATTCTCTCTCTTCCTCCTCGTCCTCCTCCTCCTCCTCCTCCTCCTCCTCCTCCACCTAGTGTGAGTATGTGAAGGGAGAGGTAACCGACACGTGACACCTTTGTCTTGTGGCACTGTATGGCACTACCTTAGTCCCGGCAATGAGCGGTTAAAGGGGACGACTGGCTAAGGTCGATGAGTGTCAGTCAAGCTGGGGAGAGGTGAGAGAGAGTGGGATGGGAGAGGTGAGAGATAGTGGAATGAGAGAGAGGGCTGTGAGAGTGGGATGGGAGAGAAAGGGGACAGTAAGAGTGGGATGGGAAAGAGAGAGAGGGGGGATGAAAGTGAGAGTTTTTGAGGCGGACGAGAGTATGGGATAAGTAGAAGAGTGTGTAATGAGAGGGGGGG